>NC_042620.1:350215927-350298962 GCF_901001135.1 Rhinatrema bivittatum | reverse complement strand
TCAACAGCTGTGTCAGAAGCATTGACCTCTACCGTGAAGGGATATAAGGGGTCAGGATGACAAAGGCAAGTGACCTGCAAGAAGGCACGCTTGAGTTCCTCGAAGGTGGTAGTAGCTTCGGGTGGCCAGTTCTTGGGGTCCGCCCACTTCTTGGTTTTATTGATCTGAAGCTACGAGTTGCTGGAGTTAGCAATCTGTTAATGATCTGATACCTGATGGGAGGAGCAATCAGATAGTAGTTAGCACTCTGTTCGAGATCTGTAGTTATATATGAGAGTTGAGGGTGGATCCTTGGACCAGTGGCAGATGACCACGCCCCCGGGGAATGATCCTGAGAGGGACCATCAGTCAGGCCCAAAGTTAGGAGACAAACACACACTAGTTCTTTATTAGATAGTATACTGAACCACCAGAGATGGCAGTAGTAAGCTGGTAAGCCCGGCTGGGCTGTAGTCCCTCAGATACTGGAGCAGCGATCCCTGGAGAGTGAGCTGAAGAGAGACTGAGATATAGTGAGTAGGCAGGGTTTGCAGATGGTAACACTCTCACAATGTCCCAATGAAGCCCATGAGCTAGAAAGTATAGGCCCTCGAGGAGCGAGTACCTGGTTCCAGGGAAAGCTCAGAGAGCATGATGGTAACTCACTGATGTAGCTGATATAGCTGGTAGTGAAGACTTCCAGGCAGAGGAGTATACGAAGCAAGTCTGGATCAGGGCCCTCGAGGAGCGAGTACCAGTTCCAGACTGTCACCTGAAAAAACTAGGAGAGAGTGGGTATCTCTGGTAAGTCCGAGGAGGTAGAGTAGCTTAGGTAGCGAAACCCTTGCTAACTTGATGTGTTAGCAAATTCTGAGACCTTAAATATACATCGCAGGTGACGTCATCTTCGGGGGGATGCCCCTGAGGTTTGCATCAATGCCGGTACTTCAATTGGGGCCGCGCCGCGCGTGCGCCCCTAGGCCTCCAGGAAACATGGCGGTTGCAGCATCAATCTGGTCCGGGAGCACCCGAGGACAAGTGGCAGGAGAACGCTGCGGCAGCCAATCTTCCCGTGGACGGAGAGGGAGGCAGCAGAGAGGTAAGGTGGGCGGAGAGAGGCCGTCGGGCACCGAAGGACACAACACTTGTTTAGCACGGTGAGTGGGGCCACTATGTGAGAGTAGTTAGGGATGAATTGTTGGTAGAAATTGGAGAACCCCAAGAAGTGCTGCAGTGCTCGGAGTCCCAGGATTGGGGCAAATTCTGGATGCTGGCAACTTTCTTGGGGTCCATGTGGAAACCGGTTGTGGAAACAATGAAGCCCAGGAATGGGAGAGATTCCTGTTCGAAGAGACATTTCTCTAGTTTTGCGAATAGTTTGCGATCCCAGAGGCATTAAAGTACCCGTCAGACCTCACGGCGATGGGCCAGAAGGTCTTTGGTAAAGATTAGAACATCGTCGAGGTAGACAATAACACTGGTGTAGAGCATGTCATGAGAGACCTCATTCATTAAGTGTTGGAAGACTGCTGGTGCATTACAAAGGCCGAAAGGCATCACCAGATACTCGTAGTGGCCGTCCCTGATATTAAAGGCGGTTTGCCACTCATCCTCAGGTCTTATGCAGACGAGATTATAGACCCTCTGAGGTAGAGATGTGAATCGTGTGATCGATCGTCTTAACGATCGATTTTGGCTGGGGGGGGAGGGAATCTGATCATCGCGGGTTTTTTTTTTAATCGTTTAAATCGTAAATCGGGGGAGGGCGGGAAAACCGGCACACTAAAACAACCCTAAAACCCACCCCGACCCTTTAAAATAAATCCCCCACCCTCCCGAACCCCCCCAAAATGTTTTAAATTACCTGGGGTCCAGTGGGGGGGTCCCGGTGTGATCTTCCACTCTCGGGCCACAGCTGCACTAATAGAAATGGCACTGGTGCTACCTTTGCCCTGTCTATACGGCCGGTGCCATTTTGCAATACGGCAATACGGCCATACGGCCGGCGCCATTTTGCAATACGGCAACGGTGCAAGAGGTCGCTCCCGGACCCCTGCTGGACTTTTGGCAAGTCTTGTGGGGGTCAGGAGGCCCCCCCCAAGCTGGCCAAAAGTCCCTGGGGGTCCAGCGGGGGTCCGGGAGCGATCTCCTGCGCTCATGACGTCGGGGGACAGGATAAATCAGGGGAATTCCTATTGTATCGCGCCTCTAACGATTTTTGACGATTTAAAATATATCGGACGATATTTTAAATAGTCAAAAAACGATTCACATCCCTACTCTGAGGTGTAGTTTGGTAAAGAGTTTAGCCCCTTGTAAACAGTCCAAGAGTTCTGGGCTCAGATGTAGTGGATACCGGTCTTTTTGGTGATTGCATTCAGGGTCAAAATTCTATACAGGGGTGCAGGGAGCCATTCTTCTTTGTGACGAAAAAATCCGTGCAGGGTCAATGATGTGCTGAGCCAGTTCAACATGGTCCTCCGCTGAGAAGGCGCAAGAGAGGGCATCTGTGTGTTGCTTCTTGGACTCCGGGTGATAGTGCAGGTCGAAGTTGAATCGCATGAAAAATAAAGCCCAGCGAGCTTGGCGAGGATTGAGGTGCTGGGCCTGCTGAAGATGTTCTAAATTCTTATGGTCTGTGAAGACCGTAATTCTGTGTTGGGCCCCCTCCAGCCGTTGGCGCCACTCCTCGAAGGCCAGCTTAATGGCCAAAAGTTCTTGATCACTGATGGCGTAATTTCACTTGGCTTGGTTGAACTTCCTGGAGAAGAAGGCACATGGGTGTAGGATCCCGGCAGAATCGTTTTGGTTAAGTACTGGTCCCATACCTTCAGAGGAGGCATCCACCTCTACGAAGAAGGGGAACCTGGGGTCCGTGTGCCGCAGACAGGACTTCTGCAAGAAGGCCTCTTTAAGGGCTCAAAATGACTCCAGAGCCTCAACTGGCCAATCTTTTATGGGGGCTCCCTTGCGTCTGAGAGCCGTGAGGGGAGCAGCCAGTCTGGAGTAGTTCTTGATAAAGCTGCAGTAGTAGTTAGCAAACCCCAGGAATCATTGGAGGGAACGCAGTCCGGAGGATTGTGGCCAGTCTTGTATGCATTTTAACTTGGCTGGGTCCATACGGAGCCCGCGGTTGGATATGATGTATCCCAGGAATGGGAAGGACTCTTTCTCAAAGAGGCATTTCTCAGGTTTGGCGTACAGACGGTTTTCCCGTAATCATTGCAGAACTTAGCACACATCCTAGCGATGGCCCTGTAAGGTTTTGGAATAGACCAGGATGTCATCCAGAAATATGACTACACAGTCATATAGAATGTCACGGAAGACTTCGTCATTAGGTTTTGGAAGACGGCGGGTGATTACAAAGGCCAAAGGGCATGACCAAATATTCATAATGGCTGTCGTGGGTGTTAAAGGCCATCTTCCATTCATCCTCTTCTTGATCCAGACAAGATTGGTATGCTCCTCTGAGATCCAAATTTTGATAAGATATGAGCCTCTTGTAGACGATCGAATAGTTTCAGATATAAGGGGAAGCGGATACCAGTCCTTCACTGTAATGGCATTGAGGCCCTCGGGCGACGAGATCCATCTTTCTTGCCTACAAAGAAAATACCATATCCAGCCGGAGAGTTGGAGCGGCGAATGAATCCCTTCTGCAGGTTCTCCCTGACGTATTCGGTCATAGCCTGCGTCTCTGCCTGAGGTAAAGGGTACACCTGGCCTTGGGGAGGTGTGGAATCTGGGACCAGATTAATAACACAGTTGAACTTCTGGTGTGGGGGTAAAGTATCAGCTGCCTTTTTCGAGAAGACATCTGTGTAAAGACAATACTGCGGAGGAACTCCTTTGGGAAGCGTAACGTTATCACTGGTGCAGGTGACGGAGGAGGCGATTATTCATGTCCATTGGCAGGTGGATCCCCAACTGTGAAGCTGTAGATTGGCCCAATCAAATTGTGGGTTGTGTTGCTGGAGCCACGGGATACCCAACACAACTGGATGAATGGCCTTCTGGATAACGTAGAAGTAGATTGACTCCCGATGGCTGGGCTCAATGTGGCATTCCAAGAGGACAGTCGTGTGAGAGATCTTGCCCAAGAGAGGATCCCATGGATAGAGGATAACGTGAGTGGGACAGGACGCGGGCGTGTGGGAATCATGAGCTGGTCCACGATCTCTTGCATGAGAAAATTCCCACCAGCCCCAGAGTCCACCAGAGCAAGAGTAGAGAAAATCGCCACCCCTTAAGATGAGGGTCACCGGCAAGGTAAATGGGGGGAACTGGTGCTATCAGGTCTAGGGTCACTCCCCCAGTGAACCTTAGGCCCGGGCGTTGATGGCCACACAGAACATTGGGCTAAAAGATGCTTGGGCACCCCCAGTACAGGCAAAGACCAGACCATCGACGTCATTGACATTCCTCAGATGATAATGGCCCCCGGCCCAACAGCATGGGTTCTTCCATTGTTCCCACAGCAGTAGGCAGTGGTCGGGAATCAGGAGAAGGTGGACGCAGCCGAGTTGGAGTGGTGGGGCATCGACTGCTGTTGCTTAGCTCCTGGGACTTCTCCCAAAGACGGCGGTCAATCCGGTCTGCCAGGTCAATTAAAGCATCCAGAGACATGGGGAGGTCACAAGCCACCAGTTCATTCTTAATCTTGGAGGACAAACCCTCCAGAAAATGGCCCTCAGACAGGACTCCTGCCAGTGGAGTTCAGTGGATAACATCCGTAACTCAATGGTATAATTTAACAAGGAATGTCCCCCTTGGTGAATATGCAAGAGCTCGGTACTGGCCTGAGTCGACCGACTGGGTTTTCAAACACAGTTCAAAACCGGACCAGGACCCCCGAGAGATTCAATAGGAGAGAATCTGAGCACTCCCATAGGGTGATGCCCAGGCTAAGGCTTTACTTCCAACAAGGACAGAATGTATGTGGTTTTGGTAGGATCATCTGGGAAGAGCGCAGACTGCAGACAAAAGTGCATATTACACTGATTGAGGAAGCCATGGCACTGCAGAGGATCACCCGAATAGTGGGGCGGAGCCGGCAGGGGAATGACCGGTCGAGGAGCCAAAAGCAGCTGGGGAACCCGACGAGGGTAGAGCGTCAGTATTAGCAGAGACCACCGAATCCAGGTGGGTGTTAAGCCGCTCCATGGAAGTCACCAGAGACTCCAGGACCTTCTGTTGCTCCAGGATCTTTTGAGCGAGACCAGGGATGGATTGTAGTGCGGAAGCCTCTGTCTGATCCATGCCTTGGCTACCAGTTACGGATTGTGGATTCTTGGGCCAAGGGGAAGTTGGTACCACCTGTGGGGAGGAGCCCCACAGGCCTCCGCCGTTGGCAGGTGAGGCTATGAGAAGCCTGACACCCCATTGACACTTCACTACTACCAGCCCACGTTCCCCTCAGGTTGAACCCTTGGGTACTGGGGCCGGCTGGACTTATATGGGGTCTCACATGACAGGGTCCACGTGCCGGCGTAGATCTTAGCAGGCGGTGGCGAGCCGGAGACAGATGCTGGCAAGGCTTGGCAGGTGGTGTAGCTCGAAGGTCGGGTGCAGTCAGGTACAGGCAGAGGTCTTGGCAGGCAGCGTATCTTGGAGGTCAGGTACAGGCAGAGGTCTGGCAGGCAGCGGGTCTCGGAGGTCAGGTATAAGCAGAGGTCTTGGCAGGCAGTGTATCTCGGAAGTCAGGTACAAGCAGAGGTCAAGCACAGACAGGTCAGAAAGCAGGAACGCAGGAACAGAACTTCCAGGAATACAAGCAAGAGCCAAGTAGCCAAGGCAAGGACTGCAGGAAGGCCTTGCCTTAAATAGACCCGGGCCAGGAGGGAGGAGCCCTGGCACCTCCCGTAGCAATTCCTTTAAATGATGTCAGAGGCCACGCGGTGCCTTGTCCGGTCCGGACAAGGCACCGCCGCGTCCCAGCCAAGAAGGGGCAGCAGCATCGGAGGCCTGTCGGGGCACTGCACGGGTGGAGCGCAGGGCCAGGAAGGAGCAGCAGCGTCGGAGGCCTGGCGGGGACCCAGCGTAGGAGGAACGCATGGCCAGGAATGAGCAGCAGCATCGGAGGCCTGGCGGGGACCTAGCGCAGGAGGATCGTGTCTGCCGTGGCACCCTGCGACTGCGAGACTCCTGGGGCTGATGAGCGGCGGGCGGCAGTAGGTGGAGGGAGCCAGTTGTGGCTTACCACAGCGGGTTCCCATAACATAAAACAGGTGAATCATCCCAATAGCTCATGACAAAGATTAGAGAGAAAAGAAGCAAACCAGGTGTGAACCATCAAGGAGATACTCAATGACTTCAAACAACCAAGCAATAGGTTATAATTGATATCAAAGGCTGATAAGATATCCAATAAAATGAGGAAGTACCTAATTCCTGAATCAAAGCCCTGATGAATACCAGGGGTGGATTTCAGAAAAATTTCAGCTCAGGGGATATTTTCAAAACCCGCCCATTGGCTATCTGACTCACTCATATGCTGTGCAGCATGTACTTCAACAGCTCCCAAAAGCATACCAAGCCAATGGTATGAGAGTTACCATCACATCACCTGGAACCTGGCAGAATTGATACAAAAATCTCCCAACATAAATTTCATGTTTTTCCTAAACAACTAACAGGCCGATACTGTAAAGTTTGTGGGACAGCGGGCGAGTGCTCGCTCTCCCGGCACGCGCACAGGCCAGTGTCCTGTGCGCGCGATTCAGTAAACTAAAATATTTAAATTAAGGCCGGCATTAAAAAGAGGTGCTAGGGACACTAGCGCGTCCCTAGCGCCTCTTTTTGGACAGGAGCGGCGGCTGTCAGCGGGTTTGGCATCCAACGCTCAATTTTGCCGGCGTCGGTTCTCGAGCCCGCTGACAGCCACGGGTTCGGAAACCGGACGCCCGCAAAATTGAGCGTCCGGTTTTCAACCTGCGAGCCACGGGCCGATTTCAATTTTTTTTTTAAACTTTTTTTAACTTTCGGGACCTCCGACTTAATATCGCCATGATATTAAGTCGGAGGGTGCACAGAAAGCAGTTTTTACTGCTTTCTGTGCACTTTCCCAGTGCCAGCAGAAATTAGCGCCTACCTTTGGCTGCATATTTTACTTTCTGTATTGCGCGGGAATGACTAATAGGGCAATCAACATGCATTTGCATGTTGCGGGCTCCATTAGTCTCTGGGGGTTGGATGCGCGTTTTCTACGTGCTATTACCCCTTACTGAATAAGGGGTAAAGCTAGCGCATCCAAAACGCACATCCAACTGCAGGTTAACAGTGCGCTCCACCGGAGTGTTATCCACTATGACACCTAGATCTCTTTCTTGGGTGGTAGCACCTAATATGGAACCTAGCATAGTGTAACTATAGCATGGGTTATTTTTCCCTATATGCATCACCTTGTACTTATCCACATTAAATTTAATCTGCCATTTTGACGCCCAATTTTCCAGTCTCACAAGTTCTTCCTGCAATTTATCACAATCTGCTTGTGATTTAACTACTCTGAACAATTTTGCATCATCTGCAAATTTGATTACCTCACTCGTCATATTTCTTTCCAGATCATTTATAAATATATTGAAAAGTAAGGGTCCCAATACATAAACAGGTAGATTTTATAAATTTACGCGAGCGCGTACTTTTGTTCGAGCACCAGGCATGAACAAAAGTACGCTGGATTTTATAAGATACGCGCGTAGCCGCGCGTATCTTACAAAATCCGGGGTTGGCGCACGCAAGGGGGTGCACATTTGTGCAACTTGCGTGCGCCGAGCCCGGCGCGCGCTGCCTGTTCCCTCCGAGGCCGCTCCGAAATCGGAGCGGCCTCAGAGGGAACTTTCTTTCCACCCCCCTGCACCTTCCCCTCCCTTCCCCTACCTAACCTACCCCCCCGGCCCTATCTAACCCCCCCCTACCTTTGTTGGCAGATTTACGCCTGCCAAAAGCAGGCGTAAATCTGTGCGCGCCAGCGGGCTGCTGGAGCGCCATCACCCGACCTGGGGGCTGGTCCGGAGGCCTCGACCATGCCCCCGGGCTGGCGCCACGTCCCCAGTCCCGCCCCGAACCTTCCCTGACCCCGGAAATGCCCCGAACATGCCCCCTCCCCGTCCCCTTTACGAAGCCCCGGGACTCACGCGCGTCCCGGGGCTGTGCGCGCGCCGAATTTATGCGCGCAGGGCTTTTAAAATCCTGCCCAAAGTATACATAGAACTGAAAACCACAACAAACCAGACTCTGTTTGCAGTGCAACAATGAATAAACAGAAACATCACCATTCCTCATAAAACATCAAACAATAAAATCAAGAAATATAAAATATAATAGTAAAACCATATAAAACTCAACAAATAAATAAATAAATAAATAAATATAAAAAGAAATTAACAAATATTATAAAATAGCTGATGATAGAATAAATATTTCAAAACAGAAGACACATTAAATAACTAATAAGGATAAAAATATCCACCACCTGGGAACTTCTTGTTGCGCTGGGAGTAGACCCTTGGTCTGGTGCAGGATTGGTACGGCCCTCCGGTCGGACTCGGAGAGCGCCTGCCACCAGGAGGCGGAACACAGGAGGAGACAGTAGCTAGCTGGTGCTTCACCAATAGCAACCCGGGATTCCCTCAGGTTGAGCCCTTGGTTACCCAGGCTGCCTGGTCTTAGGTGGGCCTCGCAGGGTCTCCTAGAGAGAAAGTTCAAAGGAGTGCCCACCACGAACAAGGGTGCATGGTCAGTGTTCAGATAAGGAAATCTGGATGTTGCAGGAGGCCAGAATAGAGTGTCCGAGTGTACAGCTAGAATCAAGGCCAGAGTCTATATGCAGAATAGTCAGCCAGGCAGGTTCAGTAGCAAGGTCAGTCCAGATGTAGTGAGGTCAAGCAGGAGGTTGGTTTACAGTAGCAGACGAGAATAGTCAGTGTTCCAGGCAGAGGTCAGGTCAGGCAGCGATCAAGGATAGTCGGAGTTCCAGGCAGAGGTCAGGGCAGGCAGCAATCAAGAATTGTTGGCGTTCCAGGCAGAGGTCAGGGCAGGCAGTGATCAGAAAGAAGTCAGAGTTCCAGGCAGAGGTCAGGTCAGGCAGCAATCAAGGATTAGTCAAGAACAAGCTGTTACGATTCCTCCTGTAGCCTCTCACCTTTCTCTGGAGGCCACACCGAAGCTGGGGCCTTGCCTAGACAGTCTCTCCCGGTTTTGCTCCATGGCCTGGGAGGCCTTCATTGCCATCTGGGCCTGCCTGAGGCCTGCTCTGCTTCCTCCTGGACTCTCTAATTTTGGCCTCGCCCCTTCTTCCTAAGGGGCTGGCCCGCAGCTCTTCTCTCTAGTTATAGGGCCAGCAGGGTGTGGTCCATCTAAACTCCTCCCACGGAGTTGCCTGCTTCCTGCACTATAAAAGGACTTCTCTTTCAGTTCTGCTTTGCCTTGCATTGGAGTTACATGCTCCTAGATGTCTCGCCTTCCAGTGCTCTGTCAGGCCTTCGTTCTTCGTTCTCCATTGCCTGTTCCTGATGTCTGTGATCCAGTCCTGATGTTCCTCGCCTGTTCTTGTTGACCTGTACCCCAGGTTCCTCGTTGCCTCCTTTCCTGGCGTACCATGTTGTGGTCTGTGACCAGCCCATGGGTAGTGGCTGTGTAGGGCGCTCATGGTACAAGGCCATCTTCACCTACGCAAGTACAAGCCTTCGGAAGACTTCTGCTTCAGTCCTGCGTTGTCTTTGAATCTTTGCTTGCTTCCGTCCCGGTCTTCGGAGTTCCTTGCATTGCGTCCGTCCATGCCAAAGACTCTGATTGAACCTGTGCCATTCCAGCGTGGTCCGCGACCAGCCTAGGATGGACTGTGTAGGGTGTGCCTTGGTACAGGCTTCTACTGAATCTTTGCCATGTTCCAGCTTCAGCTATTCCACACCTCATCTAGAGCCTGCTTCGCATTCAAGCATGGTCTGTGATGGGTAATGGCTGTGTAGGGTGCACTGCGTCAGTCTCAACCCAGTACTTGATCCTGCTTCTAAATACCTTTGCCTGCAGTACCTTGCTTCTGAACCTTCGTCTAAAGTCCTTGCACGAGTCCTCATCTGCACACTCAAATGAGTCTTCATCTGTACCTGTTATTATTTAGGAGAGTTGTGGGTGGATCCTTGGGCCAATGGCAGATGACCATGCCTCCGGGGGAAGATCCCGAGAGGGACCACCGGTCAGGCTCAGAGTTAGGAGACAGACACACACTAGTTCTTTTATTAGACAGTATACTGAACCACCAGAGGTGGCAGTAGTGAGCTGGAATGCCCGGTTGGGCTGTAGTCCCTCAGATACTGGAACAGCGATCCCTGGAGGCTGAGCTGTAGAGAAACTGAAATATTGTCAGTAGGCAGGGTATGCAGAGTTCATGGACAGAACCTGATGGTAACACTAACACAATGTCTCATAGAAGCCCAGGAGCTGGAATGAAGTAGGCCTTCGAGGAGCGAGTACCTGGTTCCAGGGAAAGCTCTGAGAGAGCAATGGTAACTCACAGATGTAGTGGGCAGTGATGACTTCCAGGCAGAAGTGTATTCCGAAGAAGTCCGGGAATGAGGGCCCTCGAGGAGCAAGTACTGGTTCCAGACTGCAATCTACAAAGTAAGAGAGAACGAGGCCCCCGAGGAGCAGGTACCCTTGGTTAGTCTGAGGAGGCAGAGTAGCGTAGATAGAATGAATCCTTATCCTTATCCTTGCTAACTCGAGTTGTTAGCAATTCAGAGACCTTTAAATATCTGAAGCGGATGACGTCATCTCAGGGGTATGCCCCTGAGATTTGCGCCACTTCTGGTACTTGAGGCGGGGCCGCGCCGTGCGCGCCCCTAGGCATCAGGATTGCAGCATCGGGCCGGTCCGGGGATGCCGGAAGAGGACAGCCGAAGAACGCCGCGGCAGCGAGCCTTCCATCAACCCCGAAGGGGCCCGTAGGTAAGGTGGGCGGAGTGGAGACGTCAGGCAGCGACGGTCGCAACAGTACCTCCAAGTTCCTCATCTACGTCTAGAGTCTCTGTGTTCCAGAGCCTTCGTCTGCCCTCGTCCATAGTCCGGCCTGCTGCTTCTTGTCATTCCTTGTGGCAGGTGCGAAAGGGCTGGGAAATGTCGGAGGACTGTTCAATAACCAACACTATTGTGTTGGTTCCAGAAGCATGCAGGTCTGGCAGAGGGTCAGACCGTCCGTCTCCACCGATACTGGGACATGCCTCTCCTACCCTCGGTGCTGCCTTGGAGTTCTCTGGGGTCATGCCGAGGCCCAAGGGCACACAATCCCCTCAAGATGGGATCGCTCTCCCAGCGCTCCCTCCTCTGAAACAGAAGTAGAGGTCAGTACCATGAGATCAGTCCGAAGGCTACTACTAGGGATGGAGAGACGAAGGAGCAGGAGATGCCGGGACTGGAGACGCAGGAGACACTGGAACTGGAGACACATTGGAACAGAGAGACTGGAACAGGAGACACAGGAAACGCAGGAAGGCAAACTTGCTATCACGATGTGAACGACCCGATTGCCAAGGCGAGGTCCTGGGAGACAGGGCCTCACTTATATACTAGGCATGGATGATGTCATCACTGAGCAACCTAGCCAGGTTTCCCCACGCTTGGCCGTTTAAATTAAAGGAGGTTGGCCATGCGTGTACCTAGGGGCAGGGCCAATGAGATGCTGGACGCGGAGCCCCAGCGGGAGTTCCACTGTGAGGCCTGCGATGTCGCTGGAGTTGGAGTAGGCCGAGGAGAGTGACGGGGACGACCAGGACCGACAGTAGAAGGGAGACCTGAGCTTGTGGGTGTCCGGGAGAGGTGAGCAGGCCCAGCCGCGGAGCATGCATGGCCGGGAAGTGCAACATTTCTGATTCTAGTCACCATAAAATATAAATAGAAATATGTGAAAACTGAATTAGAAACCACAACAAGCCAGACACACAACATGAAAAGCAGAAACATTATCATTCCTCACAAAACATTAAATAATAAAACCACGAAATATAAAATATAAAGTAAAGCCATACTAAAAAATGAACAGGCGGATAGTGATGAATTGCAGGGGGCAGTGTGAGACTGGAGGACTGGGGTTCCAAATGGCAGATGGAATTTGGGGTGGGCAGGGGCAAGGTGGTGTATATGGGGAAGGGTATCCTTTGCTGTGGTTACACTGTGTTGGGCTCTATCTTTGGAGTTTCCGCCCAGGAGAGAGATCTAGGCATCATAGTGGTTAATACATCAAAAAAGCAAACAGAATGTTGGGAATTATTGGGAAGGGAATGGTGAATAAAAGGATGGATGTCATGATGCCTCTGTATTGCTCCATGGTGGGGCCGCATCTTGAGTTCTGTGTGTAGTTCTGGTCACCGCATCTCAGGGAAGACATGGTTGCACTGGAGAGAGTGCAGAGAGGGGTAACCAAAATAAGTTGCATGGAACGGCTGACTTATGAGGAAAGGCTAAAGAAGTTAGAGTTGTTCAGTTTGGAAAAGAGATGACTGAGGGGGAGATATGATAAAGAGGTCTACAAAATCATGAAAGGACTTGAACAAGTTAATGTAAATCGGTTACTTATTCTCTCGGATAATAGAAGGAGCAGGAGGCACTCCATGAAGTTAGCAAGTACCAAGAGCTGTTAGCATAACTATCTCACTCTTCTGATTTTATACCAAGGTAATGTATATTTTTTTTATTTTTATTATACTATCTCTACCCTAACTATAGTACCTCTCTAAGTGTTTAAATTTTGATTATTTAGCGTACTATTTAGTTTACTATGTTATTTATATTATGAAACAATGTATTTACTTCCTTTCTTCTTTGGAAATGCAAATAATTTTAAATGATTAATTGATAACTACTGTAAACCAATTTGATATGCTTGCATGAAAAGTCGGTATATAAAAATTATTAAATAAATAAAAATAAATAAATAAGTAGCTCATTTAAAACAAATCAAAGAAAATTCTTTTTCACTTAGCACATAGTTAAACTCTGGAATTCATTGCCAGAGGATGAGGTTACAGCAGTTAGTATAACCGGGTTTTAAAAAGGTTAGGATAGGTTCCTAGAGGAAAAATCCATAAACTATAGGGGGCGGATTTTAAAAGCCCTGCTCGCGTAAATCCGCCCGGATTTACGCGAGCAGGGCCTTGCGCGCCGGCGCGCCTATTTTCCATAGGCCTGCCGGCGCGCGCAGAGCCCCGGGACTCGCGTAAGTCCAGGGGTTTTTTGTCGTGGGTGTGTCGGGGGCGTGTCAGGGGCGGGGCCGATCAATGCGGTGTTTTGGGGGCGGGATGCGGCGTTTCGGGGGCGGGCCCGGGGGCGTGGTTTCGGCCTGGGGCAGTCCGGGGGCGTGGCCGCGCCCTCCGGAACCGCCCCCGGGTCACGTGGGTCTGCAGCTCTGGTCTTCTTCCCGCGGGTGGCCTGCAACTCCAGTCTTCGGCCCCACCAGCTTAGGCTTCGGGGGCAGCCCTCAGCTGAATAGCAAATCTTTTCATCCCCACCAGCAGCCCACAGCTGTTTTTTTCCTTCCTGCCCCACCTGCAGGGAACAGAGAGAGGCAGGATGCTAAGGGAAGTGTCAGGAGTGTTTCCCACATCATGGTGCTGTACTGGGGGGGAGGTTAGGTAGATTTATGCCTCCGGGAGGCGTAAATCCGTGGACAAAGGTAGGGGGGGGGGTTTAGATAGGGCCGGGGGGGTGGGTTAGGTAGAGGAAGGGAGGGGAAAGTGAGGGGAGGGCGAAAGAGAGTTCCCTCCGAGGCCGCTCCGATTTCGGAGCGGCCTCGGAGGGAACGGAGGCAGGCTGCGCGGCTCGGCGCGCGCCGGCTGCCCAAAATCGGCAGCCTTGCGCGCGCCGATCCTGGATTTTAGCAGATACACGCAGCTACGCGTGTATCTACTAAAATCCAGCGTACTTTTGTTGGCGACTAGTGCGCCAACAAAAGTACGCGAACGCGCATTTTTTAAAAATCTACCCCTTAATTAATAAGCAATAGTATCTGGTGATTTATTTAATGTTTGGGTACTTGCCAGTTTCTTGGGACTTGGATTGGCCACTGTTGGAAACAGAATATTGGGCTTCATGGACCCTTCGTCTGATGCAGTATGGCATATCTTATGTTCTTATGTTCAAATATTTAAAAACAGCTGAGTAGAATATCCAATATTTAAAAATTCAATTTTTTTTAAATTCATTGTTTTGAAATATATTTTTTGTGTTTGGGAGACACATCAAATAACACCCAATAATTAAAAGGATAAAAAATCTCATGCTCTCCATAGCTGAGAATGTTCGATTTCCAGACATTCTAAAATCCTGTGGATTAGCACACGAAAGGTAGATGCACACATTTCCTCCCTCTCTCACACACATACACAGACAGAAGCACCTCCCTCTCACACAAGACAGAGGCACCTCTCTCTCTCCATCAGAAGCATGCTCCTCTCACACACACACAGACAAGAGCACACACCCTCTCTCACACATACACACAGAAACATGCTCCCTTTTACACACACAAGTACATGCCCTCTTTCTCACACACACACAAGCATGCTCCCTCTCTCTCTTATTCACACAGAAGCAAGCTCTCTCTCTCACACAGATAGAAGTAAAAGTATACTCCTTCTCATTTACACACCCACATACAAACACCTCCCTCTCACAATTGTGCTTCAGTTTTTCTTCACCACACAGTCTGCCTCCTTCTTTCTTCAGCCCCACTGGCCTGCAGCTCCTGTCTTTATCCTGTTGGCCTCCCTCAGCTGAGCGGCTTATTTAACTTCTTCCGGCAACCCACAGCTGTTTTTATGGCCCCGCCAGCTTGGGCTGTAGTGGTGGTCTGCAGCTCTGGTCTTCTTCCCGCGGGTGGCCTGCAACTCCAGTCTTCGGCCTCACCAGCTTAGGCTTCGGGGGCAGCCCTCAGCTGAATAGCAAATCTTTTCATCCCCACCAGCAGCCCACAGCTGTTTTTTTCCTTCCTGCCCCACCGGCAGGGAACAGAGAGAGGCAGGATGCTAAGGGAAGTGTCAGGAGTGTTTCCCACATCATGGTGCTGTACTGGGGGGGAGGTTCCAAGCCCATGCTGCTGCCATGCACCCATGCTCATTAAGTAGAGAGGGTGAGCAGGTCCCATGGCTCATATGGCTGCCGGACCGAACATTGAAAGCCAGCCTTAAATGGAGAGAAGAGATGCTGCGGGTTGGTGTTCGGCACAGCGGCTCCACGGGCATGGGGCTGCTGTGACTAACACCAACCAAGAGGTTGTGATGACCAGCTCACTGGGGCATGTCTGAAGCCTCGATAGGCCAATCCACCCCTGATGGATGCTATCTAAGTTTAAGAATAAAAGAGATTCGGTATTATGTCAGGGTCAAAATCCAACTGTGAACTGTGGAGGAAGTTGTACATTTATTTATTTAAAATCTTTTCTATACCGTCGTTCAGTATATTACCGTCACAACGGTTTACATAGAGGCACATATAGTAAATTGTACATGCATCTGTTCCTATTATTAATAATGGAGGTGCCTGATAAGCTCGGTAACATAGTTTCACAATAATGGCTATATGTTCAGTGTTGTCTAATCTGACCTGTGATCACAATAAAGATGGTTAGATTATACATTCAATTAAGAGGTGTAGTAAACAAACCATGATGTACATACATAAAATGTGCTAGTGCTGTATAAAGATTTTGTGTGTACAGCTTTCAGCGTTTTTCTCCTGCTCGCTCGCTTTGTGAAAAAGCTTCTCTAAAGAGCCATGTCTTTAAGCTCTTTTTGAAAGTTTTGAAATCTCTCTACCATGGGCATGGTATTCCATAGTATCAGTATGGCCAATGATAGTGCTCTTTCTCTGACTTGTGTTAGTTTTGCAGTTTTGACTGAGGGATGGTTAGGAGGGCTTTGTTGGCAGATCTCAGGTTTCTGTGTGGGATAAGGATGCGGAGTGCTGCGTTTAGCCATTCAGCTTTTTCGTCATGGATTAGTTTATGTATAGTGCAAAGGGTTTTATATTTTACCCTGTATTCAATTGGCAGCCAGTGTAGTTCAGCTAGCGTTTCAGTGATATGATCTCTTTTTCTTTTGCCTATCAAAATTCTTGCGGCCGAGTTTTGGAGTATTTGGAGTGGTCTTATTGTCGTGTATGGTAATCCTAATAGTAGGGCATTACAGTAGTCAGTGCTGGCAAATATTAAAGCTTGTAGAACCGTTCGGAAGTTTGTTTGATTTAGTAATGGTTTAAGTTTCCTGAGGACCATTAGTTTGGCATATCCTTCTTTGACTTTTAATGATATGTGTTGTTTGAGGCTGAGTTCTGTGTCTATTATTACACCGAGGTTCCGTACTTTCTCGGCTATTTCAATTTTCTGATTGTTTTTTAGTAGTATTGGAGATTGGATGACTGTCATGTTTTTTCGTTCAAGGTGGAGGAATTCGGTTTTTTCTATGTTAATGACTAGCTCCATTTGGTTTAGTAGTTGTTTTATGATGTCAAGGTACATGATTGCTAGGTTTAGTGTTTTTTCCAGTGAGTCTTCGATTGGTAGTAATATTTGAATATCATCGGCGTATGTGTAGTGTATGATACCCAGGCCTGCTAGAAGATGGCACAGTGGAAGTAGGTAGATATTAAAGAGTGTAGCGGAGAGTGCTGATCCTTGTGGTACTCCAGTTGCTAGATTTATTTTCTCTGACAATGTGTTTTTTATTTGAACTTGATAATATCTGTTACTTAGGTATGATCTGAACCAGGCTTTAGTTTTTTCCTTTAATCCAATTTCGTCGAGTCTTTTTAGCAGTATGTCGTGATTTACTGTGTCAAAGGCAGAGGATAGGTCAAGCATTAGAAGGATGTAATGTTTACCATTGGCAAAACCTCTCATTATGCTGTCAGTCAATGAGAGAAGTAAGGTTTCAGTGCTGTAATGTTTGCGAAATCCGTGCTGTGAGGGGTATAGTTTATTATTGTTGTCTAGGTGTTCAGCTAATTGTTTCTGAACGATTTTTTCTATTAATTTTGCTATTAGTGGTAGATTTGATACTGGTCTGTAGTTACTCAGTATAAGTGGGTCACTGTTCTTTTTCTTTATTATTGGTTTAATTATTGCTCCTTTTAGGTTATCTGGAAGGGATCCTTCCTCTAAAGAGAGGTTTATGATTTTTGTTAATGTGGGGGAGACTATGTTGGCTAGTTTTCTGATGTCGTTTGTTGGTATGGTGTCAATTATATGTGGGGCTGGGTTTATCTTTTTTAGTATGATTTCAACTTCAGGTTCTGTTGTTTCCTCAAATGTGGACCAATGTGTACTGTCCCTTATGTGCATTTTGATTTCTTGTTTTGTTGTGTTTGGAATTTTGTTTTTAAGGTTTCTAATTTTGTCATCGAAGTATTGAGCTATTTCGTTACATTTGTTTTCAGGTAACTCTGTGGGAGCTTCTGTTGTGTCGTTGGTAAGGTTTTTGACTATGGTGAATAACGTTCTAGGATTATTTGAGAATTTTTCAATTTTTGTTCTATAATATTGTTTTTTGGCATCAAGGATTGTTTGTTTGTAGTAGGCTAGATGTTTTCTATATCTAGTTAGGTTTTCATTGGTTTAGTGTTTTTTCCAGTCTTTTTTCTTTTTTTCTCAGATTTTGCTTGATTTCTTTTATATTTTGGTTGTACCATGGGTTTGTTTGTTTTGGTTCTTTGATGAGGGTGTGTTTCATCGGGTTGATTTCGTCTGCTAGTTTATTCATTGTTTCTGTCCATGTTTTTGTTGCTGAGTGGCCATCCTTAAACTCAAATTTTTTTAGTTTTTCGTCTAGTTTGTTTCCTAATGTTTCAATGTTAAATGGTGGTCGGTATTTAAATTCTATTGGTTCCGTTCTATGTTTTGGCTGGGGCCGCTTATATTTAATGGTAGACTGTATTAGAAAGTGGTCGGACCATGGAATTTGTGAGTAGTTTGTTTTAATGTGTTCTAAGAAGCTACTATTTATGAATGTAAGGTCAAGGGAGTGTCCTGCTTTGTGTGTTGGATTGTCTGTAATTAATGTAAACCCTAGGGCTGTCATAGTGTCCATTAATGTTCAGCAGGTGTTTGATAAAGGGTGTACATCCATATGTACGTCCATATCCAAGAATTCTTGTAATTGGGTGTGGACAACTTTCTTGATGATCTTAGTGAGGAGTAGCAAAGAGGAAATAGGATGATAGTTTAAAGGATCTGCAGTCAAGGTTAGTTTTTTTCAAAAGTGGGAGAACAGCAACTTCTAAAGAAGTCAGCAAGGAGCCCTCAGATATAGAGGCATTCATGATTTCAGTAATAAATAAGCCAACCTCATGGTACAATACTTTTATCAAGGCTGAGGAGGCTTTAGAAAACTGCATTAACGATATGTGTGTAAAATTACTTGCATACACTTTGTATGCATGCCCTTTTATGCGCATAGAGGAGAGGCATTCCAGGAGCAAAGCTGGAATTTACAGTCATAGATTTTTTATTTAAAAATGGATATGTATAATTTAATAAGGCAGGGGTATGTCAGGTCAGGTGAACCATCTACAGTCACAGAGACCATTCTGAAGTAGAAAAAGGTTTTATTCACACAGTAAAAGTTCAGGCAGACAAATCTTGCATTTTCAAGTAGTGGAACAAATAATTATAGTAGCAATTGTTGGTCCCCTGATACAGCCGTGTTTCACAATAGCTGCATTGGGAGGGACAAAGGAAGAAGCCAAGCAGATCTTCAACAGTATGGAAACAAACAAATCTTCAGCTGCATGCACAGGAATTCAAAGTATGCCATCTAGATGGTCAAGGATGCAAAGATGCGCGTATCTTTGCAGCCAAGTTAACCAACGTGGCACTGTTCATGTTGGTTTTCTACTTCAGTATGGTCTCTGTGCCTGTAGATGGTTCACCTGACCTGATACAACCCCTGCCTTATTGAATTTATTTACTGGTGTATTCCTTGCTCTCCACTCACTTGGTGGTAAGCATAATTTAACCCACATAAATTGTGTTCTACTAAGAGAAGGTGTAACTTTATGCAAATTAATCTGTGCATATATCTGGGCACTTACATTTGAATTTTCAAAGCAAATTTATGTATGTAAATTTACTTTGAAAATTCTCAGGAAAGTTTCCCAGGTTAAAATCTATTGGATCAATATTGAAGAAAACCAAGGGAAGTTCTGGTTTGGAGTTCTGCAAGGTTTTCAAAAAATGTATATGAATGACAGGCAATTTGAGAATTTTATCTACTTTTTTTTTCACTTGAGACAGTCAACATGCAAGTTAGTACTGGTACAGTTTTATAATGACAATTATATTGTAGTATATTGTAGCGAGGAGTTATAAAATTACCCTCATTATATATAGTTAGTATTGGATAACTTTTAGGAAAACATATTCATACTGCTGAAGCATAGATTCCTTGATACTTAACCACTTCTGATCCTTGTGGAAGTGCAGAGTATTTAATTTACAGCTGTGTATAAACCCATAAATAATGGACTCTCTTATATGATAAATACATTGCCAGATGTCATTGCTTCTCTATTTACATAATGTTTTTTCTTTGTGTCTTTCATTTTATGTTAGGAATACCAGCAATTATAGTTGTTCTTGTAGCTAGTATAGAAACAGATTTCTATGGCAAACTGCCTGTTTCCAGAGAACTGAGCCCATCGCCTGATATTTTATTGTGAGTACAATATCTTTTTTATATTCCATATACTTAAAAATAACTGGTGAAATGGAAAGGCCATGAGGAAATGCTATCTACAAGATGTTCACCTAACGTATAGCTAGTGCTATAAGTAGTCAGTATGAATGAGTCCTGCTTGCCAATGTAGCAGTGCACTGTGTTAGTTTTATATGTATCTTATATTCACACAGTCCTGGGGGATTCATAGTCCCACAGTTGTGTGCTGTGTATTTAAGCAGATGAAAGATATATATTATTATTATTATTATTATTATTATTAATAATCATTGTATAGTGCATACCAGATGTATGCAGCACTGTACAGAAGCACAGGACAGTCTCAGCTCCTTGGTGCTTACAATCTAGTAAAGACTGTCAGATATAACATGCAACAATAAACAAATAAAAGGCTTTGAGTACTTCTGACTACTTGTTTTTAGTATTTTTCAGTACCCCAGTACTTTCTGAAAATGTTAAGAGATACATGCTCCAGTTCAGATTGATAAAGTCTTTTACATGAGCAAGAAGATTTAAGGTTTAATAAAAGGGGCCTTGAAGAGATGAGTTTTCAGGCTGGATTTGAATTTGGCCAGAAAGGGCGCTTTGCACACATGTTTAGGAAGACTATTCCAGGCATGTAATGTGGCAAGGATACAATAAAGAGCAATTTGCCTGAAGAAGTTTGAGAAGGGGAGTGTAAGGAGAAAGAACAGATGAGATAATGTATGGTGTGAATGCACGTATAGACAAGTCTAAGAAGTTTGAATTTTATGTGGAAGTGGATGGAGAGTCAGTGTAGTAATTTGAGAAGAGAGGTTATATGATTGTAAAGTGCAATTTGTGCATAAGTCATGGTGCTGAATTTTGAGAAGACTCGAATGGTAAGAGATCATTCAGTGGTAGACCAGTGAGAAACAGACTGCTGTAGTCCAAGTAAAAGGTGATAAGAAAGCAGATAATGGTTCCTGGGCTTGCTTGCAAGTACAATCAGGCCAATTCAGTAAGAGATGCAGGAGATGGGTGCTCCGTGTTGAGCGCCCGCTCTCCCAACATGCATCCAGCCACCTCTCCTGGATGCGGATCCTATATTTAAATGAGGGGTCGCACTAAAAGGAGGCACTAGGGACCATTATATGCCCCTAGCACCTCCTTGGCCCAGCAGTTTTAGGAGTGTCGGTTTTCTGAAATCGCTGACAGCCATTGGTAGGAAAACTGTTAGGGATGTGGACCCTTGGGATGGCTGAGACTGAGTTTTGCGCTGTGGGGGCCCACAGTGTACGTCGCAGTTGGGAGGCGGTGCTGAAGAGGTGTTCCGGAGAAGGCTTCACCACAGGAAGCCCGAAGTCCCCCCAGGAGGAGCCTGTAGAGACCCGGGCATCTTTGACTTAGGTGTGATCTTCTGCGACCAAGGACTAGAGGAATAGCCGGAGTAGGTAATCCAAGGCAACGGCCGAGCCCAGGAGGCAAGAAGAGACGTCACCCTTGGAAGCCTGCAGCCTCCCCGGGAGGAGCCCGTGAGGGTCCGAGCCGCTGGGACTTAGGCGAAACCTCCAGGCAGTGAAGAACCGGATACTTACAGAAGGGAAGGAAGCCGGAGTCGTGGACGGAGCCGGGGTCAGAAGCCAGGAATCAGAAGACCGAGTCAGAAGCCAAGGGTCAAGCTGAAGTGGAGCCATGGACTGAGCCGGGGTCAGAAGCCAGGAATCAGAAGCTGGGGTTAGGAGACGCAGGTCAAGGATGTACTGTGGCGAAGTAGAAGTGTCCGCCTGGACGTTCGTGGCCGCTGGTCTGTAGCGGAGAAGGAAGTTGAAGTGACTAAAAAAGAAAGACCATCGAGCCTGTCGGGGGTTGAGGTGCTGGGCGCAGCATAAACATTCTAGATTCTTGTGGTCTGTATACACGATCACTGGGTGCTGGGCTCCCTCCAACCACTGGCACCATTCCTCGAAGGCCATTTTGATGGAAGGCCATGATGATGAAGTTCATTGTCTCCTATGCCATAATTTTTTTCTGCAGGTGAGAATTTCCAGGAAAAGTAGGAACACGGCAGGGTTTTGCCGTTACTGGATATTTGACTCAGGACAGCTCCAACCACCATGTCGGAGGCATCAACTTCCACAATGAACTGATGTTGGGGGTCCGGGTGATGGAGACAAGTGTCCTGAAGGAAGGCTGTCTTCAGCTCTTGGAATGCTCATAGTGCTGCTGCAGACCAGTTCCTGGCATCGGCCCCTTTCTTGGTGAGGGCTGTAAGCGGTGCCACCATCGAGGTGGTATAAATTGCTGGTAGAAATTGGTGAAACCAAGGAAGCATTGAAGTGCCTTGATCCCCACAGGCTGAGTCCAATCCTTGATGGCCGTCACCTTCTTAGGATCTATATGGAACCCCGTGGAGGACACAATATACCCCGGGAAGGGTAAGGACTCCTGCTCAAATTGACACTTTTCCATCTTAGTGAAGAGCCGATTATCCCAAAGCTTTTGCAGTACCCTGCGGACGTCTCGGTGGTGCGTGTCCAAGTCCTTAGAGTATATCAGCACGTCATCCAGGTAGACAATGACCGACGTGTGTAACATGTCCCTTAGTACCTCGTTCATGAGGTTCTGGAAACCGCAGGGGCATTGCAGAGGCTGAAGGGCATGACCAAGTATTCATAGTGGCCATCCCTTGTGTTGAATGCGGTCTTCCACTCGTCGCCTGGCCGAATCCTCACCAGGTTATACGCCCCACGGAGCTCCAACTTCGTGAACACCTTGGTTCCTTGTAGTCGGTCCAGAAGTTCTGGAATCAAGGGCAAGGGGTAGCGGTCACGTCAGGTAATACTGTTCAGGCCGTGATAATCTATACAGGGTCGGAAGGACCTGTCCTTCTTAGCCACGAAGAAGAATCCGGCTCCAGCCGGGGAATTGGATGGTCGAGTGAACCCTTGGTCTAGGTTCTCCTGGATATATGCGGACATGGCCCGCGTCTCTGGAAGTGACAACGGGTACACCCTTCCTCGTGGAGGCGTGGTACCTGGGGTCAGGTTGATAGCACAGTCAAAAAGTCGGTGCTTCAGGAGAAGCTCAGCCTTCTCCTTTGAGAAGACATCGATATAGTTTTGATAGTGGAGCAGTAATGCTAAGGGAGCGGTCAGGAGAGGTATTGAAGGTCGAGGAACAGCGGTCAGGCAGGTGTCGAAGCACGATGAACCTCAGGACGCCACCTGGAGGGTGTCCCAACATATTACCAGCGAGTGCTTATGCAACCAGGGTAGCCCCAATATGAGTGGATGCATGGACTTTTCCAGGTTGAGAAACGAAATCTCCTCCACATGCAAGAGGCCTGTGTGTAGTGTGAGGGGTTTGGTACAAGTAGAGATAATCCCAGGAAGAGGGGTCCCATGAATGGAAGACACCCGGACAGGTGGTCTTTGGGGATAGACCCCAATCTGAAGTTGTTGGACTAAGTCTCTGAGGATAAAATTCCCCCCGGCTCTGGAGTCAATCAGGGCTAGCGTATCAAAGTTCCCTTCGGGAAGGAGTATGGTTACTGGAATGGTACATGGGGAAGCAGAACTGGAGTTACCTAGGGTTAGCTCCCCGACTATCCCTAGGTCCAGGTGTTTCCCAGATGCTCGCCACACCGAGCAAGGAAGTGTCCCTTGCCACCACAATACAGACACAGGCCCTGGGCCTGACGCCTTCTCCTCTCTTCTTGAGAGATGGGGCCCCGGCCCAACTGCATGGGTTCTGCATCTAGAGTCCCTGTAGAGGCAGCTGGGGAAGGCACTGGTTGGGAAGGTGTGGTTCCTGAGTTCCCGGGTCTTTGAGCGGGCCTCCTCTCCCGGAGCCGGCGTTGGATACGGCGGTCCACGCAACCCGCCAAATCGATGAGACTATTCAAGTCGTCCAGGAGGTCCCTGGCCGCCAACTTGTCTTGAAGTCTTGAGGAGAGGCCTTCCAGAAATATGCCGTGCAGGCTGTCACTCCCCCAGTTCAACTTGGCTGCGAGGGTCTGAAATTCTACGGCATACTCAGACAGAGGTCGGTTACCCTGGCGTAGCTGTAGTAATTCAGAGGCAGCCAGAGACCCGCGGGAGGGCTCATCGAAGATCCATCGGAAGGTGGTGACAAATTGCACCAGGTTGGCCAGGCGGGAGTCCTAATGCTCCCATAGCGAAGAGGCCCATGCCAGGGGTTTCCCATCCAATAGTGAGATAATGTAGCTAATCTTGATCCGGTCCGTGGGAAACTGGGCTGGCAATAGGTTAAACCGAATAAAACATTGATTAAGGAATCCCCGGCATAACTTCATGTCCCCCGAATACCGTGAGGGTGCTGGCAATTGTATGGGCATGGTTGGTACGGCATCGGCTCCGGCTACCGGTACCGGAGGGCTGGGTGTGGTGGTTCCGTAAAACCGATCAACTAACCTCTGCACAATCATCATCAGGGAGTCTATGCAGGTTTGTTGTTGTTGCAACCTTTTTGCAATACCTGGAATGGCTTTCAGGGCCGAGAGATCCACCGGGTCCATGGCCTTGCAAACTGTTAGGGATGTGGACCCTTGGGCAGGCTGAGACTGATGGTGTTGCGCTGTGGGGGCCTACGGTGTACGTCGCAGCCAGGAGGCAGCACTGAAGAGGTGTTCCGGAGAAGGCTTCACCACTAGAAGCCCGAAGTCCCCACAGGAGGAGCCCGTAGGGACCCAGGCTTCTTGGACTTAGATGTGATCCTCTGCAATCAAGGACCAGAGGAGTAGCCCGAGTAGGTATTTATTTATTTAGAATTTTTGTATACCGACATTCTTGAACAAATTTCAAATCATATCGGTTTCCATTTAAACAGAACAGTCGCGGCTATGGCGTTACATAGAACATTGAGCAATGAACATAAAACAAATCAACAACAACAACAAACAACAGTAAAAAATAATTCGTCAATGAATAACATAATATATAGAGCAACAACAACTGGGGCGGCTGTGGGCGTAACAAGAAATAATATGTCTAGTGAAGTAACATTATGAGACTGAATAATAGATAAGGCATGGTGGGGGCCATAAGGCATAGGGTAGCAATGAGAATCTGGCTGAAGGGTGGAGGGAAGGGGGAGTAGGGAGAAGGACGGATGTGAGGCATTGAATCATGATCAGGGGAATATGCTAGGGAAGTAAAGGATGATCAAGTATCTCCTTAAGGTCCTGATATGTCATGTCTGGTGGTTCCCTGGTGACCTGTTATGTCCTTTGATCAGTGTCCGAGTAGTGTTGAGATTCTGGGAAGGCTTGTCTGAAGAGCCATGTTTTGAGGTGTTTCTTAAAAATTTGAAGAGAGGATTCTTGGCGAAGCTCGGGTGGTAGCGAGTTCCAAAGGCTGGGCCCAGCTGTGGAAATAGCGCATTTTCTTACAGTGGTTTTGATCGGAGGTGCGTATAGAGATCCTTTATAGGCGTTTCTGATTGGTCTGGCAGATGTATGTGTGCGGAGTTGAGAGCTTAGATTGAGGTGGGTGATGCCGTGAATGTCCTTGTGAATCATCATTAGTGTTTTGAAGGTGATCCTGTATTTTATGGGAAGCCAATGAAGACCGTGAAGTATGGGTGTGATGTGCGCTCTTTTATTTGAATTGGTGAGTAACCTAGCCGCAGCATTCTAGACCATCTTTAAAGGTTTGGTAATTAATGCAGGGAGGCCTAGGAGAAGAGAATTGCAGTAGTCTAACTTTGTAAGGATGATAGACTGGACTACTAGCCAGAAGTCACTGAAATGTAGAAGAGGTTTCAGATTTTTGAGAACTTGCAGTTTAAAGAAACATTCCTTGGTTGTGTTGTGGACGAACGATTTTAAGTTGAATAGGTTGTCGAGCCGAACCCTAAGATCTCTGACGGAAGAGGTCTGGTTGATGAATGTATTTGTGAATTGGGATGCGCTTTGTGAGTTGAGGAGATTGTGTTTTTCATCTGGAGAGATGATGAGGATTTCGGTCTTATTTGAGTTAAGGATGAGGTTCAGGCTGGTAAGCAGGTTAGTGATGGATTGTAAACAACAATTCCAGTGTGCCCATGTTTTTTTGCAGGGATTCAGTGATTGGAAGAAGAATTTGAACGTCATCAGCGAATATGTAGAATTTAAGTTTGAGATTAGAGAGTAGATGGCAGAGAGGTAGTAGATAAATGTTGAAGAGCGTGGGGGAGAGGGATGAACCTTGTGGGACTCCTCGGTTTGATTTGATTGGGAGAGATTCTTTATTATTAATTCTGACCTTATAGAATCTATCCTCAAGGAACGATTTGAACCAATCATGTGCTTCTCCTTGAATGCCGATATCTGCTAGGCGTTCCAGTAGAATGGAGTGATTAACCGTATCGAAGGCGGCGGATAAGTCGAGAAGTGCGAGAAGGTAAGGTTGTTTTTTTTCCAGGTTGAGAAGTATGGTGTCAGATAGAGATGAAAGTAGAGCTTCAGTATTTTGAGATTTTCTGAATCCGAACTGGAAGGGAGAGAGTATGTTGTTCTCCTCAAGATAATCGGACAGTTGTTTGTTTACAAATCTTTCCATCACTCTTGAGATCAGGGGAAGATTGGCTATTGGACGGTAGTTGGCAGGGTCAGTTGATGGAAGGTTAGGTTTTTTTAGTAAGGGTTTTAGAATGGCTAGTTTTAATTGATCTGGAACCTTGCCTTGTTTTAGAGAGCAGTTGATGATGTCTACTAACGATTGAGAGGTTGTGTTAGGAATGGAGAGTAGAAGATTGGAGGGTATGGCGTCCAACGGGTGAGAAGAAGGTTTTAGCTTTTTGAGGATGGATACGATCTCCATTGAGGATGGGGTCTCAAAGGATGTAAGGTTAAAGCTCCTAGTGGGTGGAACAGTGCTGGAAGGAAGTGTTGTTGGTTGAGATGCGGAGAAAGGCTTGAGGAGATTGGTTATCTTCTTATCGAAGTAGATAGCGAGTTCGTTGGCTTTACTGGAAGCTTGCTCATCAGGGATGATAGGTGGTGAGGGTTTTGTAAGAGAAGATACAATTGAGAATAAAGCTTTAGGGTCGAATGAGAAGTTGTGGATTTTTTTGGCTTAGACGAAACCTCCAGGCAGTGAAGAACCGGATACTTGAGAAGGGAAGGAAGCTGAAGCAGAAGTCGTGGACGGACCTGGGGTCAGAAGCCAGGAATCAGAAGACCGAGTCAGAAGCCAAGGGTCAAGCTGAAGCGGAGTCGTGGACGGAGCCGGGGTTAGAAGCCAGGAATCAGAAGTTGGGGTTAGGAGATGCAGGTCAAGCAGCAACTAGACACTCTAGAGAGAGCTAACCTCGTTGCAAAGCGAGGATTAGGCCAAGCTGCAGGGTTTAAATACCTTGCAGCGTCTGATGTCATCTGAAGGTTGTCCTCCCATTTTCCTGCGCTGGCCCCTTTAAGGTTTGAGCCCACGCGCGCATGCGCGCCTAGGGGCGGGGCCCAGCGTGTCGGATCGGCGGCATCTCCCTCGTGAAGGGAGAGCCGTGGCGGGAGCCATGTCGACCTGGACGGTCGAAGAGGAGTTCCTGCGGCCTGGGCTGGCCCCGAGGTAGGAGGAGGGACCGGGGCACGGCCCAGGACCTTAACAAAAACAGACACCATTAAAATTGAGCATCTATTCTCAAGGTGGAAGGAAGGCAAAATGATTACCGTCATGGTTAAAAGGTGAGGTGAAAGAGGCTATTTTAGCCAAAAAATCATCCTTTAAAAATTGGAAGAAGGATCCATCTGAAGAAAATAGGATAAAACATAAGCATTGTCAAGTTAAGTTTAAAACATTGATAAGACAGGCGAAGAGAGAATTTGAAATGAAGTTGGCCATAGAGGCAAAAACTCATAATAAAAACTTTTCTAAATATATCCAAAGCAAGAAACCTGTGAGGGAGTCGGTTGGACCATTAGATGACCGAGGGGTTAAAGGGGCTCTTAGGGAAGATAAGGCCATTGCAGAAAGACTAAATGAATTCTTTGCTTCCGTGTTTACTAATGAGGATGTTGGGGAGATACCAGTTCCGGAGATGGTTTTCAGGGGTGATGAGTCAGATGAACTGAAAGAAATCACTGTGAACCTGGAAGATGTAGTAGGCCAGATTGACAAACTAAAGAGTAGAAAATCACCTGGACCGGATGGTATGCATCCTAGGGTACTGAAGGAACTCAAAAATGAAATTTCTGATCTATTAGTTAAAATTTGTAACCTATCATTAAAATCATCCATTGTACCTTAAGACTGGAGGGTAGCCAATGTAACCCCAATATTCAAAAAAGACTCCAGGGGCGATCCAGGTAACTATAGACCAGTGAGCCTAACTTCAGTGCAGGGAAAAATAGTGGAAACTATTCTCAAGATCAAAATCGTAGAGCATATAGAAAGACATGATTTAATGGAACACAGTCAACACGGATTTACCCAAGGGAAGTCTTGCCTCACAAATCTGCTTCATTTTTTCGAAGGGGTTAATAAACATGTGGATAAAGGTGAACCGGTAGATGTAGTGTATTTGGATTTTCAGAAGGCGTTTGACAAAGTCCCTCATGAGAGGCTTCTATGAAAACTAAAAAGTCATTGGATAGGAGGCGATGTCCTTTCATGGATTACAAACTGGTTAAAAGACAGGAAACAGAGAGTAGGACTAAATGGTCAATTTTCTCAGTGGAAAAGGGTAAACAGTGGAGTGCTTCAGGGATCTGTACTTGGACCGGTGCTTTTCAATAGATATATATATAAATGATCTGGAAAGGAATACGACGAGTGACGTTATCAAATTTGCGGATGATACAAAATTATTCAGAGTAGTTAAATCACAAGCAGACTGTGATACCTTACAGGAGGACCTTGAAAGACTGGAAGATTGGGCATCCAAATGGCAGATGAAATTTAATGTGGACAAGTGCAAGGTGTCGCATATAGGGAAAAATAACCCTTGCTGTAGTTACACGATGTTAGGTTCCATATTAGGAGCTACCACCCAGGAAAAAGAACTAGGCATCATAGTGGATAATACTTTAAAATCGTCGGCTCAGTGTGCTGCAGCAGTCAAAAAAGCAAACAGAATGTTAGGAATTATTAGGAAGGGATTGGTTAATAAAATGGAAAATGTCATAATGCTTCTGTATCGCTCCATGGTGAGACCACACCTTGAATACTGTGTACAATTCTGGTCGCCGCATCTCAAAAAAGATATAGTTGCGATGGAGAAGGTACAGTGAAGGGCAACCAAAATGATAAAGGGGATGGAACAGCTCCCCTATGAGGAAAGGCTGAAGAGGTTAGGGCTGTTCAGCTTAGAGAAGAGACGGCTGAGGGGGGATATGATAGAGGTCTTTAAGGTCATGAGAGGTCTTGAACAAGTAGATGTGACTCGGTTATTTACACTTTCGAATAATAGAAGGACTAGGGGGCATTCCATGAAGTTAGCAAGTAGCACATTTAAGACTAATCGGAGAAAATTCTTTTTCACTCAACGCACGATAAAGCTCTGGAATTTGTTGCTAGAGGATGTGGTTAGTGCAGTTAGTGTAGCTGGGTTCATAAAAGGTTTGATAAGTTCTTGGAAGAGAAGTCCATTAACGGCTATTAATCAAGTTTACTTAGGGAATAGCCAATGCCATTAATTGCATCAGTAGCATGGGATCTTCTTAGTGTTTGGATAATTGCCAGGTCTTGTGGCCTGGTTTGGCCTTTGTTGGAAACAGGATGCTAGGCTTGATGGACCCTTGGTCTGACCCAGCATGGCAATTTCTTATGTTCTTAACCGGACCAGCTGGCACAATTTTTTAAATATTTTTTTTTAATTTTTTTTTACATTTTTGGTTCCTTCGACGTAATATCACTAGGATATTAAGTCAGATTAAGTAGGATATTAAGTTGTAAGGTGTACAGAAAATCAATATTTTCTGCTTTTCTTCTGTATACTTTTTTGGGCTGGCTTTAATTTATGAGCATAAAATATGGGGATTGGCTGCACATTTTACTTTCAGTATCCCGGGTGATTAACTAATAGCCTCATCAACAAGCATTTGCATGTGATGAGCGCTATTAGTTTCCAGGGGGTTTGGCTGCGCGTTTTTGATGCACTAAACCCCATACAGTATAAAGAGTATAAAGAGTATTGAAAACATGCAGCCAAATGCATGTTAACAGTGCGCATAGCCGAGCACACTCTACACTCTACAGAATCGGCCCAAAAGTATGTTGAGTGATTGAATAAGCTCGAGACAGACAAAGGGATTAAAGCTGTGAATGTAACCCAAAGTAGCTCAGAATAAATTGGTTAGTCTATAAATGGCCACCCAGATCCTTACATTTTTAGCTCAGAATAGATTAAGAAATATGCTATGCATGTTTTATAGGCTAATGTTTGTATCAGGGTAGCCGAAGCTATTTTAAAAATCAATACCATGATTTCCCATGGAAAAAGAGGCACTAAGCTTTTATAAACAGCTTTTACATAGCAAACTTTATACGGATTGTTAAAATATTTTTTAGATGTTATCTGACAGTAAGTGAAAAGTGTTTTATGCTAACTTTCCTTTTTTTTGTACAAAACAAAACATAATTACATGTTTAATGTGTTAAATAGTTTTCATACTGCAGAATGGTAGCTATGTGACAGCCTCGAGAAGGTTTGAGAAGTGCCAGAAGGGCATAAAAGGTGTGCATGTAGTTGGATGAATAGGAATGTGTTGTCAACTGTGTGGCTGGAATGCAGGAGGTTAACAGAACATTTGCGGTGGCTCCTAAATACTTCTGATATCTTTTTTTTCAGGCTGTGTTGAATGTCTTATTATTTTGATGACTGTCTTTGATGACAGTAACTATTCAGCAAATTCTCATAATTAACCCTCCAGAGGCCTAAAAGGTTTGGGTTAAATTGAGGCCCGTGAACATAGGCTTATTTTTTACTACAACTCTAGTTTCTAATGCATCATTTTCTGAATAAATAGTGTAATGAGAGTTGTTGTATGCAGATTTTGCCTGGCAATATGTTTAGTCAGTTTAGAGTATCTCTGCCCCTCTACTCCCATGTGCATAGAGACCTATTAGGTACTGCAGTGCATATTTTGAAAATAAAAAGTATATATAGTTAAGAAAAATTCCCTGTTCCTGTTCTCCTAGGGAGATGAAGGCCTGGGGTATAACCTAGGGCTGGGGCAGGCAGCATGTACTGCTGAGAGGGGCCTATTGCTTTCTCATCACTCCATGCTCCAATGATTACTTCAGTCATCTTCCTGAGAGCTCTGTTATAGTGGTGGTTGGAATTAACTACAGACATCTTTATTAAATAGTATTGCTTTCAAATAAAGAGCCTCTAGCAGTATTCAAGAGATGATGCAAAATTTCACTGCTAGGAGTGATTACTGCTTTACTTTTAAAACTGTGAAAAGAAGGTACTGCAGCTGACCGCGTTCCATTAATGCCTCTCTCTCTCTCTGTTTCTTTATTCACAGCTGCTGGATTCGTAAAGATATAGTATTTTACATCTCAGTTGTGGGCTATTTCTGCATAATATTTTTCATGAACGTGGCCATGTTCATTGTTGTCTTCCTTCAAATAAACTCAGTGAAGTCGAACAAAGGGAAAAATCAGAAAGAGGGAATTTTACATGGCCTGAAGAGCTCTGCCAGCCTGACCGTTCTATTGGGGCTGACGTGGGGCTTTGCCTTCTTTGCCTGGGGACCTGTGCAAGTTGCGTTTTTCTATCTGTTTTCCATTTGCAACACATTGCAGGGTACAAATATGCTTTACCAATTAATAATAGCAATAGTGTGTGAGAGAGATTTTCTGTCTCTAGTTATGATGATGATAATAATAATATATTTTAGTCTATAAAGTGAGAATTTTATTTTTTATTGCCGCTGACTTTTTAAGCACTTCGAAGTACTCTGTGCTTCTGTACTGAATTTCAGGATGCTAGGCAAGGGATCAATGGCTGGTGTAAAATTAGACACACCTCTTATGTAAACATTTTCTGCATTTTGACCAATCTATTTATCTGCTGAGTAGATTTTCTGTAGGTTGCAATACTTCTGATTGTGCTAACATGCTGAAGTACATGAGTTTGTGAGACCAGATCTCTTCTTCAGATGCATCTATAAGGCTGAAAGAAGGAAGCAGTGGTGATTTTCTGACAGGTTATGCCAGGTCATCTCCCCAGAACCTTTTTTAACTTTCCTCCTTTTTCTCACTGGGAAAAAGTGGAAGGTGGAGCCAATCAGTGGACCTGACCCACTATTTTTTTTCCTTTTTTTTTTTTTTTTAGAAAATTATTATTGGGAATTCCCACAGGGTGTTAAGGTAGAACCTCATCAGGACTGAGAGGAGGGTGTTAAAGGCTGCCATAATAAGACCTGAGTCCAAAGACTTAGTTTCGCAGATATTAGGACAGAGCTTGTAGGGAACTCTGAGAGGAAGAAAATGGATGTAGATGACTGGGTCATTTTTCAAAATGTGCTGAGGCCCTAATGTATATTAAAAATGGTCTATCGCGCGTTAGGTGCAAGGCATGGTGCGTTATGTTTTACAACTCAAAGACACATGCAAATTGACTGATCGGTATGCAAAGGGATTGAATTTATTCAAATAAGTGTGTCACAACCCTAATTGCACTGAATTATTGCACAGTAATGCGGGATTTAATGTGGGATTGAACTACATCTATTATTTTTGGCAGTACCGAGGGGAATAGTTTTAACGCACCATACCTGCTGTTATTGCAGATCACAGCTATTAGCGCAGAACGCAATATTTTGGGGATGCTCACTGACACACCTACCAAGGCCTTCTGGGCCAATAAAAACAGCTTTTATTAGTGGGCAACTGGATGCTTCAGATTGCTCATGGCAGACAACACCAACACCAACAATAACAACAACAACAACTGGCAAGGAAAGTTCAAAGCCTTCCTAGGGAAGGGCCTGCACCGGAGTGTGAGCCACAAGCCCTGGGTGTGTTTCAGAAGGACTAGAGATATCTACTTTGTCGCTTAGAAAATGGGTCAATTGAGAAGGGTCATAAAAAATATATGAAACATCTCTATATTGTAACTGCAACGTTTCGTTCCGCACCTGTTAATGTTTTTCTTGTATCTTCTTTTGACACCCCTTTATTAATTGTAAACTTGCATGATGTGATACCTATCGTGAATGCCAGTATAGAAAAAACACAAAATAAATAAATAAATAAATATATTTAATCAAGCATTTACAGGGAAACTTGAGAAAGAACCCCCCCAATCGCTGAACCCCAGAACGCATAAGAAGAAATTGCTTTCATTTTTTCTGAGTCTGTTTTGCGACACCAGGGAATACTTTCACTTTTAGCTGTAAGAAGGTCTCAGAGTGATGATGAAAGAAAAGCCTTAATAGCCAGTCCTTGTCGGGTTCTAGAGACAACGAATCTATCATTGTGGCTGAAATAGCCGTTTCACTATCCTAAGTCTCAAGTAAAGCAGAAACATCCAGATTGGGACCTTCAGTAGGGATTAACGGAGTTTTGTTTCTTCAGATCTCTTTTTAAATGGAGGAAGACAGTACATTTTTGAAACAGGAGGAATAGCTTTCTCAGGAACATGCAATATTTCCATTAAATATCTCCTGAACATCTCTCTTGGCGATATTGATGGTAATTTAGGAAAATTAATGAACCTAAGGTTTTTAGTCTTTACTGCATTTTCTAAATTTTCCATTTTAGAGGCCAAATATATATTCTCCTTAATATTTGTCTCTTGAAAATGTTAACTTGAATCATATCCATTCTTATTGCTGTCCCAGATCCAAGGAGGAATTTTCTAAAGCTTGTACTCGTTTATCCAAGTCCATACAGTTCTTTACCAAAGAGGTTAATTGCCTTGAGATAGATTTATTTAGGTCCACAATGGCTTCCCAAATAGATTCAAGGGAAAAGGAAATCAGTCTCACCATGTTCAAAAATGGCTGGACTTGTATACAGAAATTGCTTGATGATCCAAAACTGGGCCCTTCTGTCCTTCCCACTCCTCCATGTTCAGTAAGCTTCTTGCCCAGGAATTCGGAGATGACCTCACTGCTGCTGTGCCTACCTCACCACTCCTCGCAGAAAGTGTCAGGTTTGTATCAACATTCAGCAGCATGCTCTATGTTGCAAGGGAGGCCCATGCTATCACAGGATTCCTAAGCGGCATTCTCTCAACCGGGTTCAAAGGTGATTACCAGCCTGGGGGAGACAGGAGCACATCTTCCCCTCCCAGTCTCTTCAACGGCACATTTCCTGGCATCAATGGGCCACAAACAACATGGGTGTCCATCAGGCCCATAGAAAGGTGCATCAGAAGGGCTGCAGGGTAAGTCCCTGTCTTCAGCTTCCTCTTTCTGCCCATAAAGTAAATTAAGCAGTCGGAAAACAATAGATATAAGGTGAAAATGCCCAAGGGAGTTCACACGCTGTCAGCTATTGATCCACCATCTTGGATCCCAGCTGCAATTTGATCATTTTATCTAGTTTTTTGTTTTTTTTTACTTGAGATAAACAGTCAAAGATGCAAGTTAGTGTTGGTACAGGATTATAATTTCTATTATAGTGCAATATAGCCCCAGTCTCGATTGGGTCCTGGGCACAAGAGCTCATGAAGAAGCTCATGATCTAGTGCAGGACCCATGACCTCCCACGGTTCCCATATCGGGGGAAAAGCTTGAACTCTTCAGGACCTTTATGGATTTCTCCTCGCTGTGACTTTTCTGCTCATCAGCCTAGTACAGATCCCAAAAATACCATGCTGATTCCAAAGCTGTTGTTCAAATTAACAATTCTTTACTGGCACTGATGGTAAATAAAACAATTAAGTCCAAAATAGTGATACACTAATGAAGGGGTGGCCAACTCCAGTTGTCCAAAGTCACAAACAGGCCCAGGCAGGCTCCCATTCACATCCACACTCACATACACCCCCAGGCATGCTTCCATCCACACACATATCAAAGCAGGCACCCATTCACTCACACACCCTCACACCCAGGCAGGCTTCCATTTAGTCACACACACAAACACAAAACATAAAACATAAGCAGAATGCCCATAAAGAGCAGAAGGGGGAGCCTGTTTTGCTGCTGCTTCTCTTCATGTGCCTGCCCCACGGTATTCAAAACTGGCAGGATTAGCACTTCCTCTATGCTCTATGCTGATCTCATGCATCTCTCGATGCATGAGATCAGCATAGAGCATCTTCTCACCACACGTGCTTTGAATGCCACAGGGACGACACACTTAGAGAGACAGAACAGGCTCCTTCCCAATGATTTTTTTTTCTTTGACCGCCCGATGGGATGGGGTCCACAGGCAGTGGCAGCTTCTCGGGCCTCCTCCTCTTCTTGGACGCTGGCAGGATAGGGTCTGCCAGTGGCTTCCTGGGCCTCTTCTGCCGCCAGTGGGATGGGGGGTCCACTGATGGCCCAAGAGAGGCTATGTCACAGGGCTACAGCGGACATACCCAGCATGTGACAGAGAAATGGAGGAGGCCATGAGGCATGGGTGTGTCCGCTGCAGCCCTGGGACACAGCCTCTCTTGGGCCACTAGGCAATGCTTAATGGGTGGGCCTATGCCCAAAGAGGGTGGGCCACGGCCCATTGAGGCCCACCCATGACTATACCATTGCCTTGAGCCCCAGCTACTTTCTCAAAATAGGAACACCAGCATCTCATTTGAGAGAGCACCTCTTTGGACTTTCCCTGTGTGAATGGTTGGGCCTCCTCGGACTTCAGTGGGCAGAATGGTTTCTCTAGACTCCAACTCCACAATCTCATTGCATCACATGGATGCAGAAGTTTTATTAAACCTAGGCCAACTCCCACTGTAGAGTGCCAAACCTTAAAACACTCCCACACTCACTGACCTCATTAACAGGGGCAGGCTCTGTTGAAACTTTATTAGTAAGGGGCAAATTTGGGGTCCCTCTAAGACCTGTATTAGTCATATGGGAAAGTTGTTGGAATTTTTAAAACTGCTAATTTGCATCCCAAAAATCAGACATTTACATTTGAACTAGTGATTTGTGGCTACCCTAGACTAACCCTGAGAAAGCAAAAATGATAAATCAATTACAAAGCCCAGAATAGATACAGCATTACATTTAAACAAAATGTACATGCAAAAAAATGTTCTTTCCATTTCATTGAATTTATTGTTGAATGTTTTCTCAAGGAAAATTTCTCAGCAAAATAGAGATGGGCATAGTGTTGTACATTTGATAAGTTCTATATTTGAACTGAATCATACTCAGTCATTATTCATTTATATAGTACTACAAAGAGTAAGCAGTGCTGTACAAACTGTACCTGCTTAAAGAAGCTTACAATCTAGTCAAGATACACACAGAAGACTGATAAAAGGTTCTGGGAACTTTATGAAAATAAAGAACTTGATTATTAATTAATGTAGAGCTATTTGTACCCTTCTTGGAAACGTATGCAATGTTTTGCCCAATAAGACGTATCACAACCTACAAATATACCATTTTTTCTAGGACCAATATGGTCAGGAGTATACTATCTCCTACAAATGGTTTACTGGACTAAAGGGATATAGTGGGAAATATTATGGGATAGGGGTCTAAATGTGATCCCCAGGGTTATATTCACACATTTTAAGTGAAAGTCTTTGTATATGTTGTTTTAGGATTTTTTATATTTCTGTTTCACTGCTTGATGAAGGAGAATGTGAGGAAGCAGTGTCAGATTCATTTGTGTTGTGGCAGGTTTAGTCTGCATAACTCTTCTGGTAAGTCATGTCTTATTTTTAAACCTAACAACTTATAATTCTGGCTGTTTGCCGTATGAACACAACATTGTAGATAACTTTGTGATAAACAGTTCTGTTTTAATGCTGTGATTGATGAGCTAGCCACAGTGCAGAAAAAACCAACATTGCAGCATATTATTTAAGGCAGTTAAACATTTTGGGGCTGATATTCAGCCCTGGAGTGGCTAGTTAATTTAGCCGGATATAGCTATCTGGCTAACTTAACAGGGATATTCAGCAGTGTGGCCAAGCTGCTGAATATACCTAGCTATCTTAAAGTTAGCTGGATAAGTATATCTGGCTAACTGTAAAGCGCTACCATGCCAAGTTCATGTTTCATGTAAACCGATGTGATACTCAGAGTGTATGTCGGAATATAAAAATTTCTAAATAAAAAAAATAAAATAACTTTAGGACAGCCTTATGGCTCAACCAGAGTTAGCCGCATGAGTTGTGCGGTTAATTCCGAATATCTTATGCAGCTAACTCCATTGCTTCCTAAAATGCCTACCGCCTGCCCCAGAACTCCTCTGATTTATGCAGCTAAATTCTAGCCGCATAACTCTTATGCGGCTAGAATTTAGCCTCATTAGGTTTCTAATATTGCTGCTTTGCCATTTAGATGGATAAATTTTCAGTTAGCCATCTAAATGGCTTCTGAATATCGGCCTCTTTCTGTTAAGATTTTCTGGGGTTTTTTTCCTGTAAAGTTTTTGGCATAGTTCTTTTATCAGGATCTAGTTTTACATGCAACAAGTAAAATTTCTTGTAGAACACAGATATGACACCACCAGCCAAATGAGTACCTGTCCAAGAGATGTGAAATCCAAAGCAGTCCCAGATCTCTGGGAGGTCAATATTCAAAGATATATATATGGATAACTCACATGGGTAACTTGGAGTTAGATAGCTAACTTGCCATTTAGATGGATTAAGAACATAAGAACATAAGATATGCCATACTGGTGTTATGAGCATCGGCCGCGGCTGTCCGCGACCGACCCAATTCACATCATGTCATGCTTGGCTCTCCACTCCTGGTGAACTTATGGCTGTGGCCAGCCGCTACCGCCACATTCCTCCTGGCTCTCCGTGCTCCACGAGGCAGCTGGGACGCACCGCCAACCTATGCTCCGACTCCTGGCCTCCTTAGGCACACGTGCGCGCCATCTGAGGGGAGTTAGAAAGGATAGGTTAGAATCCCTCAGCTGGGGAAACGGGCCGAATCAGAGATTAATAAAATTTGTTTTAGATATTATATATAAAATCCTAGGTTCGAAAAATGAATAATGTGGGCTGTATTAATTTAGCATTGTTTTATTGGTTTTTAAATTAGGATTTTAATTTGATATTGGTTTTATATTGTAGCTATGATTTTAGAGTATTGGATTCTGTTTATTGTAATTTAATTGGAGATATATGTGAGGTACTGATATTTATTTTCTGTACTGTAAACCGACTTGATATTTTGTGAGGAAGGTCGGTATATAAAAATGTTTAAATAAATAAATAAATAAAATCTGTCCTCCCTTTAAAGGCCCAATGTCGGGAACTCCAGGGTCATCCCTGGCTGATGACATCACAAGCCTGAGATATTTAAGCACCTCCTTTGGCCTACACCAACCATCTTTGCAACGAGTTCCCTGAGCTTCTCTGGTGCTTGTTCCTGTTCCTGGACCTGCGGGTCCTGCTTTGGATCTCTGCTCTCTGATTGAGGACTCTGGCTTTGGGTATCCGCTTCTTGGGGGCCTGCTCTGTGCTTCCTTTCCAGGGACTCTGTCTCTGTGCTACCCCACTCTTCGCTACTTCGCCACAGATCCTCCCTCTATGCTTCCCAGCTCCTCGGGGTAGCCTCAGCGTTACTACACCAGAGATCCTGTACCTATGCTTCCCCGCTCCTTGGGGTAGCCTCAGCATTACCACACCAGAGATCTTGCCTCTATGCTTCCCCGCTTCTCAGGGTAGCCTCAGCGTTACCTCATCAGGGGTCCTGTCTCCGCACTCCCCATTCCTCAGGGCTTGCCCTGTACGCTTCTGCGTTGGAGATCCTTCCTCTGGTATATCCTATCTCCTGACCTGCTCAGCACTGCGATACCATTGAACTGTCTCTCTCAGACCCCACTCCTTGGGGCCCCCCCGCAGTATTGCTTCAGTGCAGGTGCCTGCGATCACATGGCTGTGACGCAGACCGCTCTTCTACGCCTCCTCTCTCCTGGGCCACAGCCGTGGTCCTGTTGCCTGTGTTTCCAGTCCACCTCGCCTCCTCATGGTGGGGACCTGTGGAGCTCAAACCCTCAGGTAGTGTCAACCCCCACCTCAGGCCAAGGGTCCACGAAACCTACAAAACCTAACAACTGGGTCAGACCAGGGATCCATCAAGCCCAGCATCCTGTCTCCAACAGTGGCCAGTCCAAGTCACAAGTACCTGGCAAGTACATTAAATAGATCCCATGCTATTAATGCTGACAACAAGCAGTGGCTATTCCCTATTGATTAATAACAGTTTATGGACTTCTCCAATAACTTATCCAAACCTTTTTTAAACCCAGCTACACTAACTACCTTAACCACATCCTCTGCCAACGAATTCCAGAGCTTAATTGTGCATTCAGTGAAAAAGAATTTTCTCCAATTTGTTTTAAATGTGCTACTTGCTAACTTCATGGAGTGCCCCATAGTCCTTGTATTATCTGAAAAAGTAAATAACCATTTCACATTTACTCATTCAAGTCCTTTCTTGGTAGAGATCTATCATATTCCCCCTCAGCCATCTCTTTTCTAAGCTGAAAAGCCCTAACCTCTAGCCTTTATCTATCTAAATGGCAAGTTATCTATATAACTCATAAGTTATCCATCTAATTCCAAGTTAACCATATAACTCCAAGATATCCATTTAAATGTTTAATTTTGAATATTGACCTCTGGATCTCTAAAACTAAAGATGATTGGCTGCAGTTTCTACAAGTGTGAACCATGTCCTTACAATAGGTCTTTCAGAGTAGAATAGCCCTCAGAGAAAAAAGAGTGTTCTCACAGGTCAAGCAGGATGGTTGTCCTCCCGTATGGGTGACATCACAGGATGGAGCCAAATCACGGAACACTTTTGTCAAAGTTTCTAGAACTTTGACTGGCACCTATTGGGCATGCCCAGGATGGCAATAACCCTGCAACCAGCAGGGGTCCCCCTTCAGTCTTCTTTTTTCCGTGCAGCAGTAGCCACGTGGGTTAAGGAGCTCCACAGAGATTCCTGACAGGAAATTTCCTCACGGAATTACTATTCAACTTTCTACCCCACAGGGGTCCCCCTCTTTCATTTTTACGCCCGCAGTGGTCCAGTACGTTTTTTACCCAATTCCCATCGATTCCCGTCGAGTTTGGCCCTCATGGACTACTGGCCGTAGACCGCACCACGGCTAAATTTTTTCACAGGCCATGGCATCAGGGTTCCGTCGATGCCCGGACTGCATCCGCACAATGTCCATTACTGACCCTCACCAGGTATGTGTAATGTGTCTGGGTAGCGAGCATGATGTCCTTACTTGCACCAAATGTGCCCTTATGATACCTAAAGGTCGCAAGGCTAGAATGGAGAAAATGGAACTTCTCTTTAGATCAAAAACCCCGCCGCCGTCTATAGCATCGACGTCATCTGAACCAACACCGTCTACGTCACACCATCATCGGGCACCGGCCGGTGTCCGAACAGCATCGACGACTCCACAGCCATCGACACCCTCTTTTCCCCCTCAGGAAAAGGACAGAGGAAAGCGTCGAGAAAAGCATCGGCATCGACATCGCAGGTCTCAGACTGTCAACGCAGGCAAGGCCTCAACATCGTCATCATCTGAACCACCATCGAAGAAAGCCTGTCCAGAAAAGGCACCATCCCTATCTGGTTCAGGGTCACCGAGGCAACCTTCACCGTGACTGGTGATAGGAGCCGCGATTTCCACCTCCAACGGTGGTCCCTCCGGCTACGCCTCCTCCTCCTCCGGCATCGGGGCTCCATGCTCCAGGTTTCCGGGAGGAACTGGATCAGATGATTCAGGAGGCCATCGGCAGAGCGATGCAAGGTTTCAAGGTTCCATCGATGCTGATACCGGTACCAATGCCTGAACTGGTAACCGATCCCATTCCTGCAGCACTAGCACCGTTACTCACGGGAATGGAAGCGCTGATCGCTGCTTTTCCTCCGATGGATCCGACGTCACCAATGGACCCAGTGCCTTCCTCTCCGATTTCTCTTTCATCGACAGAAGAAGGAGAAACACCATTCCTTCCGGCATCGGGAGTCTTTCCGATGCCTAGATCATCGGTTTCACCAATTGCATCTTTGTTTCCAATGGTGCCACCGACCTGTCCATCAATGCCCTCGGTGCCACCGGTGACACCTTCGATGCCTTCTGTGCCTCGCCTGGGACCTTCAGGTATACCAGCTTTTCATCCCTCCAAGGATGCTGGGGGTGCTGGAGATGATCCCTACGATACCTGGACTGATGATTCATCCCAGGATACCGATGACTTGCCATCGCCACCCTCTCCTGCTGAATGCAGAAAGCGTTCTCCGCCAGAGGACTTGTCCTTCATTAATTTTGTGAAGGAAATGTCTGAAGTGGTTCCTTTTCAACTTCAGACAGAACAAGATGATAGACATCCGATGATGGAGCTTCTTCAATTTTTAGATGCTCCTAAAGAACTAACATCTATTTGCATCCATGATGTCCTCCTGGATCTTCTGAAAAGAAATTGGGAACAACCTGGTTCTCTGGCACCAGGATATCGGAAAGCTGACACCACATACCTAGTCCAGTCAACTCCTGGTTTCCAGAAGTCCCAATTGGACCACCATTCAGTGGTTGTTGAGTCAGCCCGAAAGAAAGCCTGAAGATCCAAGCCTCATTCTTCCTATCCTCCAGGAAAGGAACAAAAATTCCTGGATGCTATAGGTCGCCGTATCTTTCAAGGGGCAATGCTTATATCCCGCATCGACTCTTATCAGCTTTATATGACCCAGTACAACAGGGTCCTCTTTAAACAAATACAGGACTTTGCAGAGTCCATACCTCAACAGTCTCAAGACCAATTACACGCCCTGGCTCAAAAGGGTTTAGAAGCGGGCAAGCATGAAATAAAATCTGCCTATGATGTTTTTGACACCACTTCCAGGGTTTTGGCAACAGCCATTCCTGCAAGGCGGTGGGACTGGCTAAAGTCGTCGGACCTATGGCCTGAAGTCCAGGATAAATTATCTGATTTGCCTTGCACTGGAGATAATCTATTTGGTGAGCAAATACAAAAGGCAGTGGCACAACTCAAGGATCACCATGAGACTCTTCGCCAACTCTCCTTGATACCTTCTGAATATCCTGCTAAGCAAACATTCAGAAAGGAGCCCAAGAAATCCTTTTACCGCCAAAGGAAATCTTATCCTCCTCTGACCAAAGGTCGCTCTACTAAGCCTTACCAGAAAGGCCAGTCCAGGCAACCTCGCAGGCAAAAGCCGCAAACAACTCCTCAACCAGGTCCAGCATCTGGTTTTTGACTTTTTTCTAGAGAGCAGCATTCAGACTCCACTAAGGCATGTACCAGAGGGAGGCCGTTTGTGCCACTTCAGTCACATCTGGCACTCAGTCACAACAGACCAGTGGGTTCTCGCCATAATAACTCAAGGTTATCATCTCAACTTTCTTGCCATTCCACCAGACTCCCCACCTCGGCTGACGTGGAGAACATCAGACCATTCACCGCTCCTGGAACAGGAGATTTCCCTCCTCCTCCAGTCCAGAGCAATAGAACCAGTGCCCTACTCCCAACAGGGCCTCGGATTCTACTCTCGGTATTTTTTAATCCCAAAAAAGTCAGGTGGCGTTCGCCTGATACTAGATCTTCGGGCCTTAAACAAGTTCCTACAAAGAGAAAAGTTCAAGATGGTGAGCTTGGGTTCCTTCCTCCCCCTTCTACAAAGGGGAGACTGGCTCTGCTCTCTAGACCTCCAGGATGCTTACACTCACATCGCAATAACTCCGTCTCATCGCAAATTTCTGCGATTCCTCGAGGGCCCAAAGCACTACCAATATCATGCTACCATTTGGCCTATCCTCTGCTCCATGAGTCTTCACCAAGTGCCTCGTAGTAGTAGCAGTGTTCCTCAGAACTCAAGGTGTCCACGTCTACCCGTACCTCTACGATTGGTTGATCAGGGCTCCCACACAGCAAGCTGTTCTGACGTCCCTACATCTCACCTTGCATACCCTGATCTCTCTGGGGTTTTTCATCAATTATCCAAAGTCCAGCTTGGTCCCATCGCAAACCCTGTCGTTCATATAAACAGACTTGGACACCTTCAAAGCGAAGGCATTTCTTCCTCGAGAACGAGCTCTCATCATCTCCTCTCTCGCCCATCAGCTGCAGTCTCGACAACGCTCCACTGTACGCCACTTTCTAGTCCTGCTAGGACACATGGTGTCCTCAGTACACGTCACTCCCATGGCTCATCTCGCCATGAAGATCCTACAGTGGACTCTAAGGTCACAGTGGATTCAGTCATCTCAACCTCTATCAGCTGTTGTCCACATAACCAACCCACTTCGTCTATCTCTAGCTTGGTGGAAGAATCAGGCCAATCTCCTTCAAGGCCTTCCTTTTCAAGCTCCAGATCCTCAAATAACCCTTACAACAGATGCCTCCAACTTTGGCTGGGGAGCACACAATGCCAATTTACAAACTCAAGGGTCCTGGTCTCCAGAGGAAGCCAAACACCAGATCAATTTCCTGGAGCTACGAGCAATCAGATATGCTCTCAGAGTATTTCAGGATCACCTCTCCAACCAGGTCATCCTGATTCAAACGGACAACCAGGTGGCCATGTGGTACATCAACAAACAAGGAGGAACGGGCTCCCACTGTTGTGGTTCTGCTAGCAGAAGGGAGGAGTTAGCAGAAAGATTAGCAGTCTGATAGAATTCCCTCCCCAAAGAGGAGGAGTTAGCAATCTGTTATGCTTCTACTCCTGTGGAAGGAGGAGATAGCAATCTGTTAAGGATCTGCTGCTCGAGTTAGCAATATATTAGCAACCTGCTGCTGGATGCTCCTGTAAAGGGAGGAGTTAGCAATCTGTTGTGGGGTCGGCTGCTAGAGAGAGCTATTGGATACGATCCTGCTGCTGGATACTCCCACGAGGGGAAGAGCCAGCAATCTGTTGTAATGCTGCTAGCGGTAAGCAATCTGTTGCAGGGTCTGCGATGCAGATGGGAGGAGCAAGCAGATACGAATAGTAGTCTGATGCGATTGCCAGGTTGCTGAGCTACAAAGAGACTGTAGATAGTGAATAGACAGGATATGTAGATATACATAGCCAGTACTAGATGATATCTCATACAAGGTCTTGATATGGCTCAATAGTTGGAAAGGGTTAGGCCCTCGAGGAGCGAGTACCTGGTTCCAGGAAAGCTCTGAGAGAGCGATGGTCACTCACACTAATCTGTATCTGGAATAGCTTCTAGTCAATAGAGAACATAAGAACATAAGAACATGCCATACTGGGTCAGACCAAGGGTCCATCAAGCCCAACATCCTGTTTCCAACACTGGTCAATCCAGGCCATAAAAACCTGGCAAGTACCCAAAAACTAAGTCTATTCCATGTTACCGTTGCTAGAATAGCAGTGGCTATTTTCTAAATCAACTTAATTAAGTCAACTTAATAGCAGGTAATGGACTTCTCCTCCAAGAACTTATTCAATCCTTTTTTAAACACAGCTATACTAACTGCACTCACCACATCCTCTGGCAACAAATTCCAGAGTTTAATTGTGCGTTGAGTAAAAAAGAATTTTCTCCGATTAGTTTTAAATGTGCCATATGCTAACTTCATGGAGTGCCCCCTAATCTTTCTATTATCCAAAAGAGTAAATAACCGATTCACATCTACCCATTCTAGACCTCTCATGATTTTAAACACCTCTATCATATTGTTGCAGTCTGGGAAGCTGCTGTTCGAGAGTGGACCCTTGAGCCGAACCACCCTGGGTAGAGTAGCTCGGGAGGCGGAGCCACAGGCACAGATCTTCACCCGGGAACCAGGAACCCCCCAGGAGGAGCCCGTAGGGTCCTGGAGCCTTGGGACTTAGGAGACTCACGTAAGGATCTTCACCCGGGAACTGGGGACCCCCCAGGAGGAGCCCGTAGGGTCCCAGAACCTTGGGACTTGAGAGTGCAGATAAGCTCTTCACCCGGGAACCGGGAACCCCCCAGGAGGAGCCCATAGGGTCCCAGTCCCTTGGGACTTATGCACAGTGTCAGTCTCTATAGAAAGGCCCGGGCAAGGAGTAGGCACAGAGTCCAGCAGCAAGGGCCAATAGGCCAGGGAGCACAGAGCAAGCGGGAGCAGGGTCAGAGTCAGTAATGTCTTAACTGGAACTTGCAGGGTGCAATGTGGGAGCCAGCAGCGAGTAGGCCTGAGCCTGGCAGGAAGTAGAAGGTATCAAGGCCCAAGATAGTCTGGCAGGAGTTCCAGCCCAGACCTGCATAGGACGCTGTCCGGAGGACAGGAGCGCAGCAGCTGCGGCAGAGAAGCCGTGGACTGAGGCAGGCGGCAGGAAGCACAGAGTCAGGAACGAGCAGAGGTCGGTGGCTGGCGGCAGGCAGAAGCAGAGTCAGGAACGAGCAGAGGTCGGTGGCTGGCGCAGGCAGAAGCAGAGTCAGGAACGAGCAGAGGTCGGTGGCTGGCGGCAGGCAGAAGCAGAGTCAGGAACGAGCACAGGTCGGTGGCTGGCGACAGGCAGAAGCAGAGTCAGGAACGAGCAGAGGTTGGTGGCTGGCGGCAGGCAGAAGCAGAGTCAGGAACGAGCAGAGGACGGTGGCTGAAGCCGTACAATGGAAGTGCAACTAAGAACTACACACTGTAGCGACCCTCGTTGCAAGGCAATGAGAGGACTGAAGAACGCCGGTTATATCGGGCTTGGGGCGTGGCGTGGCCAGCTCAGGCGGGGTCAGGCTTCCGGTGAGCGTACGTCCATAACGCGCGTCCCCGTGTGCGCGCGGGGCGGCAGCGAGACGGCCCAGCAATGGCGGACGCCCCGAATACTCAGCAGAGCCGCGGAGGCGGCATTCCCGACCATGGAGGTGAGCCCTGATTACAGCCAGTAAGGGGAGAGCGGTGGAGACCGCAACACATATCCCCCCTCAGCCGACTCTTCTCCAAGCTGAAAAGTCCTAACCTCTTTAGTCTTTCCTCATAGGGGAGCTGTTCCATTCCCCTTATCATTTTGTTAGCCCTTCTCTGTACCTTCTCTATCGCAATTATATCTTTTTTGAGATGCGGTGACCAGAATTGTACGCAGTATTCAAGGTGCGGTCTCACCATTGAGCAATATAGAGGCATTATGACATTTTCCGTTTTATTCACCATTTCCTTTCTAATAATTACCAACATTCTGTTTGCTTTTTTGACTGCCGTAGCACACTGAACCGACAATTTCAATGTGTTATCCACTATGACGCCTAGATCTCTTTCTTGGGTTGTAGCACCTAATATGGAACGTAACATTGTGTAACTATAGCATGGGTTATTTTTCCCTATATGCATCACCTTGCACTTATCCACATTAAATTTCATCTGCCATTTCGATGCCCAATTTTCCAGTCTTACAAGGTCTTCCTGCAATTTATCACAATCTGCTGTTAGGACCGCCGGCTGTGGCAAGCCACGACACGGCACGGCATGTTGAAACACCGACAGTAGTCGGTGTCGGTGGATTTCCCTGCTGCTGCCATCATGGCCGCGGCGTCGGCCGTCCCTCGGCGTGCCTGGCTCCGCCCCCGCCGAGGTTTCCTGAGCCGCGCGACGTGGCTGAAAATTATTAAAGGGCCATACAGGAAGTGGACGGGTTCCTTCCTGTAGGCTCCAACAGCTGGAGACTACTTGCCTTGGCTTCTTGGCTCTGGTGGTTGTTCCTGATTTTGGTTCCTGATTTTGATCCTCCGTGCCTGATTCCTGGACTGGCTGCGGTATATTCTGGCTCTCGACCCCTGGACTGGCTGTGGTACATTCTGGCTCTTGACCCCTGGACTGGCTGCGGAATATTCTTTGGTTCTGGACCTCTGGATTGGCTGCGGTTATTCCCTTGGCATTAATCTCTGAACTGTGCTTTCTGATCCTACGACCTGCTGGAGGCGCCAGCTTCTGATCCCACAACCTGATGGAGGCGCCAGCTATCTGGACTACATGACCTGCAAGAGGTGCCTGCATCCAGATTTCCATCTATCACCTCTTGTGATCCTCGGGATTGGCCTCGCCTTCCGACGGTAGGACTTACGTTCATCGCCAGACCAAGGGTCCACCTCCCAAGTCATAACAGTAAGCCAAGGCCATGGACCCGGCAGAGGCTTCTGCACTGCGTGCCATTCCCGGCTTGGCTCAGAATATCATGGTGCAACAGAGTATGCTGGAATCCATGGCAGCTTCCATGGAGCGACTCAATGCCCGACTGGATGCAGTAGTTGCTACACACTCCAGTACTCCAGCTGTAACTCCTCCACCTGCATCAGTTCCATCAGCAGCACAAGGCTGTTTCCATCCAGTTCTTCCTTTACCAGCTCCACCACGATACGCAGGAGATCCTCGTCTATGCTTGGGGTTCCTAGACCAGTGCAATATACATTTTTGTCTGCAATCTTCCTTCTTTCCAGACGATATAACCAAAACCACCTACATCTTATCCTTATTGGACGGCAAAGCCCTAGCCTGGGCCTCTCCACTGTGGCAGCGCTCAGACCCAGTATTACAGGACTTCCCACGGTTTCTAGAATTATTCCGGACCATCTTTGAGGAGCCTGAGAAACAAGCCACTGCCGCTACTGTCTTGCTTCATCTCCGTCAAGGAGAGCGCTCTCTCACGGACTACAATATTGACTTTCGTACTTTGGCAAATGAGCTTCATTGGGAAGATAATGTCCTTCGGACCATATACCTGGAAAGATTATCTGCCAAAATTAAGGATGAGCTGGCCGCTCGGGAACTCCCATCCTCCTTAAATGGCCTCATTGAACTAGCAACTAAAATTGACCGCCGGCTGCAAGAAAGGGCCCGTGAAAGCATAAGTTGGAGGAGACGACCTGCTATCGCCCATATTCCTCAATCCACCTCTGCGACCCCTCGAGAAACCTCCACCAGTGAAGGGTCTGTGGAGGAGCCCATGCAGCTAGGAAGGGGTCCCTTATCACCGGAGGAACGCCAGAGACACCGTAAAGCGGGTCTATGTTTATACTGTGGAGGTTCCGGCCATCAATTAGCAACTTGCCCTATTCGTCCGGGAAACTACAAAGCCTAGGAACCTTGGGGGGTGTTTCCCTAGGCCTCACATCTCCAAATCCCCCACTCACCTTACCAGTTACCTTCCGTACTGAAGGAAAAGGAATTTACTACCCTGGCATTAGTAGACTCCGGAGCCGGAGGAGACTTCATATTACAAGAAATAGTGGATAAACTCCAGATTCCCACCCGTCTTTGTCATAAACCATTAATCATTTCCTCCATTCATGGGGAACCCTTACCAAGAAGAATAACCTATCACACGGAACCTCTGCATTGCTAGATTGCACCCGACCACACAGAACAAATCACCTTTTACGTCCTCGAGAGAGCCATTCATCCGGTGATTCTTGGTATTCCCTGGTTGCAGCGCCACAATCCCCAATTTGATTGGATTTCTTTACGACTTATTCGTTGGGGACCTGAATGCCGTAAGACTTGCTTGAAAGGAACAACTCCTGCTTCCGGCTTCATCTGTACTTCAGTCCTAAAAGAGTTACCCGGTCCATACAAACAATTTGCGGACGTATTTTCTAAGGAGGCCGCAGACACATTGCCCCCGTATCGAGATTTCGACTGCGCTATTAAGCTGATTCCAGGATCCACACTGCCGCGAGGGCACGTCTACCCCTTATCAGCCACTGAGACCCGGGCTATGTCCGAATATATTCAGGACAATCTACAAAAAGGATTTATTCGATGATCCACCTCACCTGCGGGGGCTGATTTTTTTTTTGTGAAGAAAAAAGATGGGACATTATGCCCTTGCATTGATTATCGTGGACTTAACGCTATCACTATCAAGGATCGATATCCCCTGCCTCTTATTGCGGAACTGTTTGACTGCCTGCAAGGAGCCCGAGTGTTTTCCAAACTGGACCTACGAGGAGCCTACAATTTGGTCCGGATAAGGGAGGGGGATGAGTGGAAGACCGCTTTTAACACCAGGGATGGACATTATGAATACCTTGTTATGCTGTTTGGGTTAAATAATGCCCCTGCTGTTTTTCAACATTTTGTTAACAAAATTTTTAGAGACTTGTTGTATATCTGTGTAGTGGTTTATCTCGATGATATTTAGATTTTTTCCAAGGACCTACAGACTCATCGCCAACAAGTCACACAAGTTTTGCAACGACTCAGGGAACACCGGCTATATGCCAAGCTAGAAAAATGTGTTTTTGAAACAGAATCCTTACCTTTCTTGGGTTACATTATTTCCAAACAAGGTTTCCAAATGGACCCGACCAAAGTGAAATGCATACAAGAGTGGCCTCAACCTAACGGACTACGGGCACTCCAACGGTTTCTTGGATTTGCTAATTATTATCGACATTTCATCAAAGATTTTTCCAAGTTGACCGCGCCACTCACCGCACTCACACGAAAAGGAGCTAATATCAAAACTTGGCCTGCAGTGGTGGTAGAAGCATTTCAAGCTTTCAAAGACTCCTTCCTACAACGACCTTGCCTTTGCCACCCTGATCCTAGACGCCCATTTACAGTAGAAGTTGATGCGTCCACTGAGGGAGTTGGAGCGGTGTTGAGCCAGAATGACGTAGGAGGAACATCCCATCCATGTTCCTATTTTTCGAGGAAAGTTTCACCTGCGGAATGCAATTATTCTATTGGCGACAAAGAATTATTAGCCATTAAACTTGCCTTTGAAGACTGGCGACAATGGTTAGAGGGGGCCCAACACAGAATTACAGTTTTTACGGATCATAAAAATTTAATTTATCTACAGCAAGCTCAACGACTGAACCCACATCAGGCCCGTTGGGCACTATTCTTTACACGTTTTGACTTTGAACTAAGGTATCATCCAGCAAACAAGAATATCAAAGCCGATGCATTGTCTCGATCCTTTGTCAGTGAAGATGGGGAGGAGCCTCTACAGAACATTATTGATCCAGCCCGCATCATTCTCTCGGCAACTTTTTCTGTTCCAGTTGGAAAAACCGTGGTACCCAGTAGACTCCGCAATAGGGTACTGAAGTGGTGGCATGATTCTCAGTTGGCTGGGCACCCAGGACGTAAACGAACACAAGATCTTCAACAATTTTACTGGTGGCCTAGGATGTGCAAAGACACTCGCGCATACGTAGATTCCTGTCCTGTTTGTGCGCAGCATAAGAATCCTGTGGGGAGACCTTGGGGGCAGTTACAACCATTTCCGGCACCGACGAGACCATGGACTCACATCTCCACCGACTTTATTGTTGACCTGCCTGCTTCAGAAGGACATACTGTAATTTGGGTAGTGATCGATCGATTCTCCAAGATGGCTCACTTTACACCACAGCCCGCCCTTCCCTCTGCTCCCCGTTTGGCTCAATTATTTATGTCACATGTATTTCGACTTCATGGTCTACCCCAGTACATCACATCTGACCGAGGATCGCAATTCACAGCCCTATACTGGCGGAGCCTCTGTGCCAAGCTTCATATTGCTTTAGACTTCACCACCGCCTTTCACCCTCAAGCCAATGGGCAGGCAGAACGGACTAATCGTGCTCTAAAACAATTCTTGCGCTCCTATGTTAATGCTCGACAGGATGATTGGGCAGCATTGTTGCCCAGGACGGAATTCTCTCATAACTTCCACACCTGTACCTCGACTGGGTCTTCTCCTTTTCAAATCGTCTCCGGTCAGCAACCTACACCACAGGTGCCTCTACCCCTGTCTGTCCCCTCTCCAGCGGCCCAGCTTACTGCCACACACTTAAAGAAACTTTGGATACACACCCGACAGATGCTACAAAGGGCCGCAAGTACTGCAAAACGATTCGCTGACCAACATTGGAAACCTGCACCACAATTTCGTCCAGGAGAGAAGGTGTGGCCCAGCACCAGAAATATCCATTTGAGGGTCCCATCGATGAGACTGGCTCCCCGCTATATTGGCCCTTTTCCTGTGACTAAACAAATAAGTCCTGTAACCTATCAACTATGTCTACCCGCCTCACTATGTATCCACAGGGCCTTTCACGTATCTTTGTTGAAACCATTGCTCCTCAAATGGCCCTCTCGGAAGGTTCCTGTTTCTCCACAGTTGCAGCTGGAGGAAGACACGACTTATCAAGTCCGGGAAGTTCTCGATGTACGGAGACGAGGTCGTAGATGGGAGTATCTCCCAGCTTGGGAAGGATTTGGGCAAGAAGAGAATTTTTGGGAACCTGCTGCTAATATCCTAGATAAAGAACTTCTCAAGAACTTCCACACTACTCATCTGGGGAAACCCAAGCCTTCTAGGAGGAGGCCTAAAGGAGGGGGTACTGTTAGGACCGCTGGCCGCGGCAAGCTGCGACCAGGGTCAGCTACTCACTGGTGCAGCATGTTGAAACACCGACAGTAGTCGGCGTCGGTGGATTTCCCTGCTGCTGCCATCATGGCCGTGGCGTCGGCCATCCCTCGGCGTGCCTGGCTCCGCCCCTGCCGAGGTTTCCTGAGCCGCGTGATGCGGCTGAAGATAATTAAAGGGCCATACAGGAAGTGGACGGGTTCCTTCCTGTAGGCTCCAACAGCTGGAGACTATTTAAGTCAAGGTCTGCACCTCAGACCTTGCCTTGGCTTCTTGGCACTCATGGTTGTTCCTGATTTTGGTTCCTGCTTTTGATCCTCCATGCCTGATTCCTGGACTGGCTGCTGTTCCTTCTCTGGCTCTCGACCCCTGGACTGGCTGCGGTATATTCTGGCTCTCGACCCCTGGACTGGCTGTGGTACATTCTGGCTCTCGACCCCTGGACTCGCTGCGGAATATTCTTTGGTTCTGGACCTCTGGATTGGCTGCGGATATTCCCTTGGCATTGATCTCTGAACTGTGCTTTCTGATCCTACGACCTGCTGGAGGCGCCAGCTTCTGATCCCACGACCTGCTGGAGGCACCAGCTATCTGGACTACATGACCTGCAGGAGGCGCCTGCATCCAGATTTCCATCTAGCACCTCCTGTGATCCTCGGGATTGGCCTCGCCTTCCGACAGTGGGACTTACGTTCATCGCTGGACCAAGTCATAACATCTGCCTGTGATTTAACTTCTCTGAACAATTTTGTATCATCTGCAAATTTGATTATCTCACTTGTCGTATTTCTTTCCAGATCATTTATAAACATATTGAAAAGTAAGGGTCCCAATACAGATCCCTGAGGCACTCCACTGTCCACTCCCTTCCACTGAGAAAATTGTCCATTTAATCCTACTCTCTGTTTCCTGTCTTTTAGTCAGTTTGCAATCCACGAAAGGATATCACCACCTATCCCATGACTTTTTACTTTTCCTAGAAGCATCTCATGAGGAACTTTGTCAAACGCCTTCTGAAAATCCAAGTATACTACATCTACCGGTTCACCTTTATCCACATGTTTATTAACTCCTTCAAAAAAGCGAAGCAGATTTATGAGGCAAGACTTGCTTTGGGTAAAGCCATGCTGACTTTGTTCCATTAAACCATGTCTTTCTATATGTTCTGTGATTTTGATGTTTAGAACACTTTCCACTATTTTTCCTGGCACTGAAGTCAGGATAACCAGTCTGTAGTTTCCCAGATCGCCCCTGGAGCCCTTTTTAAATATTGGGGTTACATTAGCTATTCTCCAGTGTTCAAGTTACAAATTTTTACTAATAGGTCTGAAATTTCATTTTTTAGTTCCTTCAGAACTCTGGGGTGTATACCATCCGGTCCAGGTGATTTACTACTCTTCAGTTTGTCAGTCAGGTCTACCACATCTTCTAGGTTCACCGTGATTTGATTCAGTCCTTCTGAATCATTGCCCATGAAAACCTTCTCCAGTAGGGGTACCTCCCCAACATCCTCTTCAGGAAACACCGAAGCAAAGAAATCATTTCATCTTTCCGTGATGGCCTTATCTTCTCTAAGTACCCCTTTAAACCCTCCATCATCTAACGGTCCAACTGACTCCCTCACAGGCTTTCTGCTTCGGATATATTTAAAAACGTTTTTACTGTGAGTTTTGCCTCTATGGCCAACTTCTTTTCAAATTCTCTCTTAGCCTGTCTTATCAATGTCTTACATTTAACTTGCCAATGTTTATGTATTATCCTATTTTCTTCTGCTGGATCCTTCTTCCAATTTTTGAATGAAGATCTTTTGACTAAAATAGCTTCTTTCACCTCCCCTTTTAACCATGCCGGTAATTGTTTTGCCTTCTTTCCACCTTTCTTAATGTATGGAATACATCTGGACTGTCCTTCTAGAATGGTATTTTTTAACAATGACCATGCCTCTTGCACATTTTTTACTTTTCTAACTGCTCCTTTCCGTTTTTTTCTAACAATTTTTCTCATTTTAGCAACGTTTCCCTTTTGAAAGTTTAGCACGAGAGCCGTGGATTTGCATACTGTTCCTCTTCCAGTCATTAATTCAAATTTAACCATATTATGATCACTATTGCCAAGCGGCCCCACCACCGTTACCTCTCTCACCAAGTCCTGTGCTCCACTGAGAATTAGATCTAAAATTGCTCCCTCTCTCGTCGGTTCCTGAACCAATTGCTCCATAAAGCTATCATTTATTCCATCCAGGAACGTTATCTCCCTAGCGTGTCCCGATGATACCCAGTCAATATTGGGGTAATTGAAGTCTCCCATTATTACTGCACTACCAATTTGTGTTAGCTTCCCTAATTTCTCTTAGCATTTCACTGTCCGTCTCACCATCTTGACCAGGTGGACGGTAGTATACTGCTATCACTATAGTCTTCCCTGACACACAAGGGATTTCTACCCATAAAAACTCAATTTTGCATTTAGTCTCATGCAGGATGTTTATCCTGTTGGACTCTATGCCATCCCGGACATAAAGCGCCACACCGCCTCCCGGGTGCTCCTCTCTGTCATTGCGATATAATTTGTACCCCGGTATAACACTGTCCCATTGGTAATCCTCCTTCCACCATGTCTCTGACATGCCAATTAAGTCTATGTCATCATTCACTGCTATACATTCTAATTCTCCCATCTTACTTCTTAGACTTCTGGCATTAGCATACAAACATTTCAAAGTTTGTTTTTTGTTTGTATTTTCATTCTGCTTTTTAATTGATAGGGATAAATTAGAATTTTTTAGCTCAGTGAGTTTTTAGTTACAGGCACTTGGACTACTTTTCTTATTATTGGAACCTCACTGTCGGGATGCCCTAATTCTAATGCATCATTAGTATCCTTTGAAGATACCTCTCTCCAAACCATGTGCTGCTGAGCGACTGTTGGCTTTCCCCTTTGTTCTAGTTTAAAAGCTGCTCTATCTCCTTTTTAAAGGTTAGCGCCAGCAGTCTGGTTCCACCCTGGTTAAGGTGGAGCCCATCCCTTCGGAAGAGACTCCCCCTTCCCCAAAAGGTTCCCCTGTTCCTAACAAAACTGAATCCCTCTTCCTTGCACCATCGTCTCATCCACGCATTGAGACTCCGGAGCTCTGCCTGCCTCTAGTGACCTGCGCGTGGAACAGGGAGCATTTCAGAGAATGCTACCCTGGAGGTTCTGGATTTCAGATTTCTACCTAAGAGCCTAAATTTGGCTTCCAGAACTTCCCTCTCTTCCAGAACCTTCCTCCCACATTTTCCTATGTCATTAGTGCCCACATGTACCAAAACAGCCGGCTCCTCAAGGTGTTCAGGAACATAGGCCCTCGAGGAGCGAGCACCAGTTCCTATATACCATCTGAAATAGTAACTCACAATGTCTGTAGCTGCAATGGCCTCTGGACAAGGAGAATCTTCAGAGTATTCAGGAACATAGGCCCTTGAGGAGCAAGTTCCGGTTCCTATCTGTAGTCTGAAGTAATAACTCACAATGTCCATATCTTGCGATCGCTTCCAGGCAATGGAGAGTCTTCAAAGGGTTTAGGAACATGGGCCCTCAAGGAGCGAGTACCAGTTCCTTTCTGTAATCTGAAATAGAGAAAGAGAACGAGGCCCCCGAGGAGCGGGTACCCCTGGTAGGTCCGGAGAGGCAATGCTGCAAGAGTGAAGCAGGTCCAGAGGAAACCTGCAAACAATCCTGTGGTGCAAGATGGTGTTTGGACAGCCGGAACTAGTCCAATCGGAGTCCTTGCTAACTCGAGTTGTTAGCAAAAGAAAAGACTTTTATGTTGGAAGCGGATGATGTCAATACAGGGGGACGCCCCTGAGATTCACACCCTTGCTGGTAAATACTTCGGAGCGCGCACCCTACGTCATCAGGAACATGGCAGATCCGCAGCGTCGAGCCAGCCCGGGGACGCCGGGAAGGAGTGGCATGGAGGCGCCACGGCATCAAGCCGTCCATCAGGCACGGAGGGAGTCACCACGCAGGTAGAGAGGGTGGAGCAAGGGCGAAAGCAGGCATGAATGCAACACCCACCTCCTGTGTCAGGAAGCTGCACAGATATGGGCGGAGGCCCTCTCCCACTCAATGTACCTCAGGGCCACCTACTTGCCGGGATTGGACAATGTGTTGGCGGACAAGCTGAGTCGCACCTTTCGACTGCACGAGTGGTCTCTCAACCCCGCAGTAGCAGACTCGATATTCCAACGTTGAGGCTACCCTCACATAGACCTCTTTGCGTCACCTCAAAACCGCAAAGTAGAGAACTATTGCTCTCTCACTTGCAGCCAACACTCACAGCCAAGAGATGCATTCCCCCTCTCATGGGCAACCAGTCTCCTATATGCGTTCCCTCCACTTCCACTTCTCTCGAAGACTCTCATGAAGCTACGTCAGGACAAGGGAAGCATGATCCTGATAGAACCTCACTGGCCACATCAAGTGTGGTTTCCGATTCTTCAGGACCTCTCCATTCACAGGCACAGTCCCCTGGGGAAGGACCCGCTTCTGATTATGCAGAACAACGGGTGCCTATGCCACCCCAATCTTCAGGCCTTGTCCCTGATTGCCTGGATGTGGAAAGGTTAATCCTGCAACCTCTCAACCTTTCGGAGCCAGTTTCCCGTGTCCTGTATGCTTCACGGAAACCTTCCATGAGAAAATCTTATCTTTACAAATGGAACAGGTTTAAATCATGGTGTTTCTCATTGTCACTTGATCCTTTTACCTGTTCTACCACAAAGTTTTTAGACTGTCTCTGGTACTTGTCAGACTCACGTCTCAAAACTTCTTCCATCAGAATGCATGTCAGTGCGGTAGCTGCCTTCCATAAAGGTGTCGGGGATGTTCCAATTTCAGTACAACCCCTCGTAACACATTTTCTGAAAGGCTTGCTTCACCTCAAGTCTCCACTATGCCCTCCGGCCCCTTCTTGGGACCTCAATCTGGTTTTGGGTCGGCTCATGAAACCACCATTCGAGCCTCTCCAATCCTGTGATCTTCGCTATCTCACATGGAAAGTGATTTTTCTTTTAGCGATCACATCAGCTCGCAGAGTTAGTGAGTTACAGGCCCTAGTTACCTACCCGCCTTACACAAACTTCTGCATGACCGGGCAGTGCTCCGCACTCACCTGAAGTTCTTGCCTAAGGTAGTATTGGAATTTCACATTAATCAATCCATTATATTACCCACCTTCTTTCACAGGCCCCACTCCAATCCAGAAGAACAGGCTCTGTATACCCTCAACTGCAAACGGGCTCTAGCATTCTACCTAGACCGTACAGCTGCCCACAGGCAAAGTACTCAATTGTTTGTTTCCTTTGCTTCCATCAGATTGGGTCAACCTGTGGGTAAGCAGACTCTCTCCTCCTAGTTAAGAACATAAGAACATAAGAACATAAGAAAATGCCATACTGGGTCAGACCAAGGATCCATCAAGCCCAGCATCCTGTTTCCAACAATGGCCAATCCAGGCCATAAGAACCTGGCAAGTACCCAAAAACTAAGTCCATTCCATGTAATCATTGCTAATGGCAGTGGACTGCATATCCTTTTGCTATCAGCAAGCAGGCATTCCACTTCAAGACCGTGTTAAAGCACACTCGGTCAGGGCCATGGCAACTTCTGTAGTGCACCTTCGCTCGGTGCCGCTTCCTGATATCTGTAGGGCTGCTACCTGGAGTTCTCGCCATACCTTTACAGCCCATTATTGCAGAGACAATGCTGGAAGACAAGATTCCATCTTCAGCCAATCTGTCTTGCGCAATCTTTTTGCAACTTGACATACCAACACCCTTCTGCCTGCCCGTTAGGGTTCAGGATGCCCTCTACCAAATTCCACCCCAGTTGTTGTGCCTGTTGCACATCTTTGGGTACATTTGATGTATGTTCGGACATCCTCAGCTCAGTACTCACCCATATGTGAGGACTACCACCATGCTTGACCTGTGAGAAAGCAAGTGTTGCTTACCTGTAACAGGTGTTCTCACAGGAATGCAGGATTTTAGTCCTCACGAAACCCACCCACACCCCGCGGTGTTGGGTTCATTACTTTTCTTATTTTATTTTTTGGCACTTACTTTAGCTTTTCAACAAGGATGGTTGTAGGGTTAGTGCCATCCTGTGCATGCCCAGTAGGTGCCAGTCAAAGTTCTAGAAACTTTGACAAAAGTGTTCCATGATTGGGCTCTATCCTGTGATGTCACCTATATGTGAGGACTAACATCCTGCTGTCCTGTGAGAACACCTGTTACAGGTAAGCAACACTTGCTTTGTAGGAATGTATAAATCATGACTTTTGTTTGCCTCATGTTTATGCAATGTTGCATTTACTACCACGTAGCATCTCACTGACTTGCAGTTTATATGTCACCATTGTATGTCATGAAACAGCAGGGTTAGACTTTACCTTTGTTAGAAGTGGAAAGAACAAGCTTTCAAACCTCCAGTCTCCCTGGGGAGTTCCAATGTTTTGTGATTCCTTTGATTTCCTGAATGATCTTGAAATTCAACTTGTACTTCTACTAGCAACAATGCTAACATCGAAAGCTGTTGAAAGTTTAATCACTTTGACTTGATGTAGCATTTTGTGCTAGATGAAGATATGCCTCTGTCATGTGGCAAAAATAGCATACCTCGTTCCGTTTCACTACATAAACCCCTGTTTTATGTCTTTTCCAGAATGGAATAGAATAAGTACAAGTGGTGAATCTAAGCAGAAATACTTCACCCAGAAAATATCACAGTCTTTCCAGTCAACCAAGTCTCTACGGTCTAATAGGACTTGCTCCACTTCAAATGGATCAAACTCCTTAAAAGGTGACAATTTTGAGATGGGTCTATAAACTGTAGGAGAAAAATATTTCCACTGAATCTTATAACTTCCTCCCCCACTGTAAATAAAATGAAAGGGGGCTTGGTCTTTCCATAAAAAGCAGTATAGTTGCCATGTCATTGTTTGACCTTTCTTTCTTTCTTATGAAGGAAGAGTAACTCCCAAAAGCTAGTCAAGAAATATTAAAAATTATATCAGCTTGCTTTCTGTTTTTTTTGTTGGCCTTTATCTTCATCTATAAAAATCAAAACAAAAAAAGTTAGGCAAATATTATATGTAACCCTAAACCCCAGGTACATGATGGGAGGGAGCCGTCTGTTTCGGTAAGTTTTGTCTTCCCAAATCTCTTTAGTGGCTTCTGAAGTGAGATCACGCAGATAGTGAAGTGGATCTGTACAGAGACACACAGGGGTGGTAGTACACAACTCTTCCCACTGACTAGACATGGAGAACTCTCCATGAACTCTGGCCCCATGCTACCTGTTAGTGCTGGCCCAAATGAAGTACTGCATACTCTACCTTCAAATTACCAACTCTTGAATTTTATTTATGGGTTTTTCCAGCCAGCAAGTATGAACATTTTTCCGGAATAGGGTAAAATATTGTCCATACAGAATATTCAGAATTTATGGGATTTGACAGTCAGTATGTTGTGCTCCGCGGCCATGGCGCCCCACGACCGCGGCCGCCTACCTGATTCGTGGCACCACGGGAGCCCCACCCGCGCGGCCTCCAGCGCTGCCTGTTGCAGGGGAAGCCGTCCTGCTTCCCCCCAGCGGCGTCTCCCCTCCGCGGGGGAAATAAAAAATGGCCGACGCCATGCTTGAGCATGAGGCCACGCCCCCTCCACAGAATTAAAGGGACCCATCCCTTTAAATGGCCTCACCTGTTCTTTATCAGCCAGGGCAGAGGAAGTATAAAAGGCAGCTTCCTCTGCTCATCCAGTGACTTGGCAACGTCCTCCAGCGCTGTCCAGTCTGCTTGCTTCGGTGAGTCCTTGAGCTTTGGATCCTGTTCCGTCTTGGTGTTCCTGGTTCCTGACTTCGGATTGGCTTACGGTGATTCTCTAGTTCCTGACTTCGAATTGGCAAGCGGTGATTCTCTGGTACACGACTTCGGACTGGTGAACAACGACCCTCTGGCACTCGACCTAGGACTCCTTCAAGACTCCGTCTCCAAGGGCCCACCTACGTCCCAGCGGCCTGGGTCCCTACGGGCTCCTCCTGGGGGGACCGCGGGCTTCCAGGGCAAAGCTCCAGTTGGCCTTTGCACCGATACCCTGACCTCCCTAGGTCCACCTAAGTCCCAGCAGTCGGGTCCCTACGGGCTCCTCCCGGGGGGACCGCAGACCACCAGTGGTGAAGACACAGCGCCTTATCTCCTCTCTTCATCATCTCCGTGTTCGCCTCAGTCTCCAGTGCCAAGGGTCAGCTGGTCCTGCCTCCTGTTCTGCCTCGCCACCCGACGAGAGAGCCTACGGACCCTCCGAAAGGTATACCATCCTCTAGTCGGCCAAGGGTCCACAAGCCTGAACATAACAGATTGTCAAGTCCATGGACCTGACGGAGGCATCCGCCTGCCAGGCCATTCCGGGAATGGCCCAGCACCTAAAGGATCAGCAACAGACCCTCGATGCCTTGGTCTCAGCAGTGCAGGGCCTGACCCAACGCCTCGAGGCATTAGGCCTCGAGGCATTAGGCATTAGGCGTCTCCGCCTGGGGTTCAAGGAGGCCGCCCTACTCAGCCGCATGCCATCCAAGCCTATGGGGGTGACCTGGGGCAAGGAATTCCCACTCAACTCCCAGCTCCCTCTCAATACGCTGGAAATGCAAAGTTGTGTCGAGGATTCCTCAGCCAGTGCCAGGTCCGTTTTTCCTTGCTGCCCGCACAGTTTCCCAGCGACCTGGCCAAAACCAGTTACATCATGTCGCTGCTCGACGGGAAGCCGCTGATCTGGGCCTCTCATCTGTGGAAGAGAAGAGACCCTGTCTTTGAAAACTTGAGCCAGTTCCTATCCGCTTTCCGACAGGTTTTTAATGAGCCAATTCGTAAACCCACGGCCGTTTCGGAATTGCTTCGGTTGCGACAGGGAACTCGGATAGTGGCCGACTACGCAACCGAATTCCGCACTCTAGCTGCAGAATTAAATTGGAGAGAAGATTGCCTCCATGGGATCTTCTTGGAAGGGCTATCCTCACGCCTACAAAACGAATTAGCCACGAAGGAATTGCCGGACGACCTCAATGGCCTGATAGAATTAGTCAACTGCGTGGACCGTCACATGCAGTTTCGCCTTCCAGAGGTAAAGACAGTGAGAAGGTCCTCGCCCTCTCCTAGGAGCGCTTCAACCGACCTACGAGCCCCCGCCGAGGAACCTATGGAGTTGGGTCGCGGGAGAGTCTCTCCACAAGAGCGTCGACGGTGAATGAGGGAGGGGCTCTGTTTTTACTGCGGTGCAGCGGGCCATCGGATTGCTGCCTGCCCGATGCGTGCGGGAAACTCTCGGGCCTAGGGCCTGAAGGAGGTCTCTTCCTGGGCCGTACCACTCCTGCACCTCCACTAACCCTGCCAGTGGCATTAACCGCAGCAGATGGAGAGTTCCACACACTGGCCTTGGTGGACTCCGGCGCCGGCGGGAATTTTATCATGAAAGGCCTGGTTGAACATTTAAAGATTTCTCAAGTTCCGCTGTTTCGTCCCTTGGTCATCTCCTCCATCCAAGGGAAGCCTCTTCCGGAACAGGTGATGCACGCCAGCTGAGGGCCGGGGTCCTGCATCAGGAACAGATGCCATTTTATGTCCTGGAGTACTCTATCCATCCCATTGTCCTAGGACTCCCGTGGCTCCAGGAGCACGAGCCCCAGTTCGATTGGAAGACCTTGCAGCTGGCTCGTTGGAGGCCGAATTGCCATGGCAATTGCCTCCAAGCTGTGGCTCCAGAGCCCTGCCCGATCGCCATCAGCCTCCCAGGCCTGCCAGCTCCATATGCCTCGTACCCAGATGTGTTTTCTAAGCAGAAGGCTGAAGTACTTCCACCTCATCGACTGTTCGATTGCGCCATCAATCTCCTCCCTGGCACTGAGCCTCCTCGAGGACGCACCTACGCCCTCTCTCCTGCAGAGATGCAGGCTATGAATGAATATATTAGAGAGAACCTGGAGAAGGGCTTCATTTGGAAGTCAAAGTCCCCCGCAGGGGCTGGATTCTTCTTCGTCGGAAAGAAGGATGGGATGCTCCACCCCTGCATTGACTACAGGGGCCTGAATGCCATAATGATCAAGGACCGTTATCCCCTGCCTCTCATCTCTGAGCTATTCGACCAGCTACAAGGTGCGAGGATCTTCTCCAAACTGGATCTCTAAGGGGCCTACACCCTCATTCATATTAAGGAAGGTGACGAATGGAAGACGGTCTTCAATACCCGTGACGGCCACTATGAGTACTTGGTGATGCCGTTCGGGCTCTGTAATGCCCCCGCAGTATTTCAGAATACTATGAACAAGATACTCCGCGACCTTCTGTACCAATGCGGGTAGTCTATTTGGACGATATCCTGACTTTTTCCGATACCTTGGCCGCTCACCAGTGGCACGTCGTTCAAGTGTTACAACGCCTCAGAGAACATAAGCTGTATGCAAATCTCGAAAAGTGCCAGTTTGAGCAGGAGTCTCTTCCCTTCCTGGGATATATAGTCTCCAGTCAGGGATTCCTCATGGATCCACAAAAGCTAAGTGCCATTCGGGAATGGCCACAGCCGTCCGGGCTCAAGGTACTCCAAAGATTTCTAGGCTTTGCCAACTATTACCGCTCTTTCATCCCTCACTATGCATCAATTGTTGCCCCGATGACAGCTCTGACCCGGAAAGGCGCGGATCCCAAAAAATGGCCTCCGGAAGCAGAGGCCGCCTTTCGTAATCTCAAGGAGGCATTCACGCAGCAACCATGCCTTCGGCACCCGGATCCGCAACGACCCTTCTTTATAGAGGTGGATGCATCCTCAGAGGGAGTAGGGGCCGTCCTGAGCCAGGCCACCGAGGGCCATAAGCTACATCCGTGTGCCTTCCTCTCCCGCCAGTTCTCGCCTGGCGAGCGGAATTATGCCATCAGCGACAAGAAGCTCTTGGCCATCAAGATGGCCTTGGAAGAATGGCGCCCATGGCTGGAAGGGGCACAGCACCAGTTTACGGTCTTCACGGACCATAAGAACTTAGAATACTTGCACCGGGCACAATGGCTCAACCCACGACAAGCCCGGTGGGCCCTGTTCTTCACCCATTTTAATTTCGTTCTCCGGTACAGACAGGCTGGGAAGAACATCAAGGCTGATGCCCTATCTCGAGTATTTGATTCAACAGAAGGTTCTGAGGAACCTCAGTACATTATTGAGCCATCCCGCATCCTCCTGTCGGCTACCACCATCATTCCGCCTGGGAAAACTCTGGTTCCGCCATGCTTATGGAAACAAGTGCTGGCATGGGCTCACGATTCCCGCTGTTCCGGACACCCAGGGCAATCCTGCACATTGCAGACACTGCGCCGATATTACTGGTGGCCAAAGGTAAATAAGGATGTCCAGGCCTATGTGCAGTCCTGCCAGACCTGTGCCCGCCACAAGAGAATCTTTGGGTCCACCCCAGGCTTACTTCAACCATTACCCGCGCCTTCTGAACTGTGGAGCTACGTGGCGATGGACTTCGTGGTGGACCTGCCACTATCCAATGGCAACATGGTAATTTGGGTGGTAGTCGATCGTTTTAGCAAGATGGCGCACGTCGTACCTTTGCCAGGATTGCCATCGGCACCCCAGCTGGCCCAGCTGTTCGTCCAGCACATCTTCAGGCTTCATGGCCTACCTAAAGGCATCCTGTCTGATCGAGGGCCTCAATTTACGGCCAAATTCTGGAGGGCTCTCTGCCAGAAGTTCGACGTCACTCTAGATTATACATCTGGCTACCATCCACAAACCAACGGTCTCGCAGAGAGAACCAACCAGACCTTGAAGCAATTCCTTCATCTATATGTTAACGAAAAACAAGATGACTGGGCTAGCCTGTTACTCTGGGCCGAATTTGCACAGAATTCTCATATGTCTGCCGCTACGGGGGCCTCTTCCTTTCAAATAGTGTATGGGAAACAGCCACGCCCGCCACTGCCTGTCCCCATTACGGTTGCATCTCCGACAGCTCAACTCTCTGCCGATGAGCTGCACCGGCTGTGGATATCCAAGCAATGCGCCCTGGTCAGGGCAGGCCAGGCAGCTAAGAGTTATGCTGACTGGCACAGAAGACCGTACCCGCCTCTCAAGCCGGGCCAGAAGGTTTGGTTGAGCACGCAGTTCATCCGCTTGAAGCTGCCATCATTGCGACTGGCCCCGCGATTCATTGGACCGTTTCCCATCATCAGGCAGGTGGGAGCAGTCTCATATAAACTTCGTCTCTCCCCATCTCTCAAGATTCACAACACGTTCCACGTCTCCCTACTGAAGCCTCTAGTATTATCATGGCCTTCCAGCACGCCTCTGACTCAGCAACCTGTTGCCTCTGAAGATGACCTCACTTATCAAGTCCGAGAGGTCCTAGATGTGAGGAAACACAGGAAGAAATGGGAATACCTGATAGCATGGGAAGGCTTCGGCCCCGAGGAGAATTCCTGGGAACCACTGGCTAACATCCTGGACCGAAATTTGCTGGAACAGTTCCACAAGGACCATCCAACTAAACCCAGGCCTCCAGGGAGACGCCTTAAAGAGGGGGGTACTGTTGTGCTCCGCGGCCGTGGCGCCCCACGACCGTGGCCCCCTACCTGATTCACGGCGCCGCTGGAGCCCCGGGGGAAGGCTCCAACTCGGGCCATTGCACTCGTGCGGCCTCCGGCGCTGCCCGTTGCAGGGGAAGCCATCCTGCATCCCCCCAGCGGCGTCTCCCCTCCGCTTAAGCACGAGGCCACGCCCCTCCACAGAATTAAAGGGATCCATCCCTTTAAATGGCCTCACCTGTTCTCTATCAGCCAGGGTAGAGGAAGTATAAAAGGCAGCTTCCTCTGCTCATCCAGTGACTTGGCAACGTCCTCCAGCGCTGTCCAGTCTGCTTGCTTTGGTGAGTCCTTGAGCTTTGGATCCTGTTCTGTCTTGGTGTTCCTGGTTCCTGACTTTGGATTGGCTTACGGTGATTCTCTGGTTCCTGACTTCGGACTGGCAAGCGGTGATTCTCTGGTACACGACTTCGGACTGGTGAGCGACGACCCTCTGGCACTCGACCTAGGACTCCTTCAAGACTCCATCTCCAAGGGCCCACATAAGTCCCAGCGGCCCGGGTCCCTACGGGCTCCTCCTGGGGGGACCGCAGGCTTCCAGGGCGAAGCTCCAGTTGGCCTTTGCACCGTTACCCTGACCTCCCTAGGTCCACCTTAGTCCCAGCGGTCGGGTCCCTACGGGCTCCTCCCAGGGGGACCGCAGGCCACCAGTGGTGAAGACACAGCGCCTTATCTCCTCTCTTCATCGTCTCCGTGTTTGCCTCAGTCTCCAGTGCCAAGGGTCAGCTGGTCCTGCCTCCTGTTCTGCCTCACTACCTGACGAGAGAGCCTACGGATCCTCCGAAAGGTATACCATCCTCTCGTCGGCCAAGGGTCCACAAGCCTGAGCATAACACAGTAGCACTTGTTTCAAACCATACAATGGTTTAGATTACAAGCTCTCGGCCATCATTTGAAAAAAGGATCTCCCAATCAATGTCCAGGAACATTACATTGCTCAAATTACATTGCACATTGCTTCTCCCAGGGTAAAGAAAGGTTGCTTTCTCCTGATTTTCTTTTTATTGGCTCTCACCACACCAGAGGCTAAATGCTGCCAAAATAACAGCATCTCCTGTTGATGCCATGAGCTGATATGTATGGGAAATAAGCCAAGGTCTCCTTGCATGGCTGTGTGCAGATCTGCTACTAGGCCATTGGACTGTCCCTCCTCCCCTCTTGAAATTCAACTTTTTAACAATAGTAATAGGCTTGAATAACTAGCTGTTTTCTCTCATTCTATGATCATGTGAAAATATTTAATAACAACACGAAAACCTTACCTTCTGCACAGTTTAATCTGTTTAGCAGATAGAATAATTCTGCAAAGAAAAAATATGGCTCTAGCTCTAGACTACATGGATCCATCTGTAAGCTAAAACACAATTCTGCTTCTGTATGAACTTATACTAGCCAAACTTGACTCTTTATATTCAACTTTAAAATTTACTGTAAGAAATATCTGGGATTTTTTTCACCTATATCTTCAATGTTTTTTAATATAAAATATTTTGTTTATCTATGGAATTCTAAAATACAACTGCAAAAAGTAAATGAAGAAACATCGGAGTCTATTTATCAAGGCAGAGTGTGTAGTATTAGTATATAGGCCCTGTGGGAAATAATTCATGTTAATATGCATCACACTTTGATAATTAAACCCAACTGCCTCAAAATAAACTAATTCAAAATTTTCAAAAGTCCAATGTATATACTGTAGATACAAATTTCATTTTTAAGGACCAGTTTACTGTATCCATCCATTGAGTGAACAGCTAATTAGACATGTGTACCTAAGTTATGGGGTAACCTGTAAAAAATCCTTTTCCATATTATAGCTTCTCCCATAGACTGTAAATATCTCATACCAGCTATGTTAAGGTCCTTGCAACACCTATAAAAATAAAAAGAGATTGAAATGCTCTTCCTTCTGATCCTTTACCAAACTACATGGTGAAATCTCCAATATTTATTATAACTTATATTTTCCAGATGAAGCATACACAAACCCATACTGGGTAACATCTATGGAACATTCTATGGTATTACCCAATACAAGAAGAATTGGACCTATGGAAACCGAGATTCAGAGACCTTAGTGATACTTGGATTTCTTTTCCTTGTAGCTGTGTGTATATTTCACTGCTGCATTTTGTGATGTTAGTTTGAATGCATAAATGTTTGCAAGTATTCTCCAATTAGGTTGATAGTTTGTTCTTAATCAGTAAATTGGAAAGATTTGGAGGTTGTTTATATTCCAGGATAGGTGATTCAGTAAATATATTTCTCAATGTTTTATCTGTGATGAACATAAGTTGAAGATCTTTGATGTCTTTGAGTGGCTGGTATCTTGGGGATCTATTCTTTTTAGGGGTTCTTTGTACTGAAGCAAGTTTACTTTGGATAACTGTATGGCATATTCCTTTAATTTAAATTAAATTTAATTTAATTTATACAATTTATAATCCTCATTTTCAGGTGCTACCTGAGTAAAGTGGATAACAGCAGAATAAAATAAAACAAAACAATGTAATAATCAATCCAGAAACAAAATAATAGAATGCATTACAAATTGCAATAATCAATAACCCACATTCAAACAGAATAACACACATAATCAGGTTTCAACTCCCAACCCATCAAAGCAAGGAAAAGAACAATAGACAATTACAATGAAAATTAGAAAAATAATTTGTAACCTAGTTCAGACAAAAGAACAGAGCATGTTCTCACCTTTAAATCCCATTACCATCAGAGCAGGAAGAAGACAGTATTAGCCTGATGTCACATACCTAACCCCCCTGCATGTACAGCCAGGTTTTTAGCTCAACAGTCCATAATCAGAAATCTCAAGAGCAGAGGAAATGCATTCCACCATGTGAGAGCATTTCCTGTAAATGAACTTTCCTCTAAATATATTTTGTAGCAAAGTGGCCAAGTCTGTCAAAACATGAAAAATGGGGTCCTTGCTTTGGCTATGACGAATTTGCTACCATGGAACACTTGACTCATAATGAACTGGTAACTTCCATACAGGTGAACATTTTTGGCCATCTCTTGTTGCGATCCCTCCTGTTGCTGTGCCTAGGAGGCATCTTACCTTTTTCTTTTGAAGGCTGCTCCGAAGCCAGGGCCTCGCCTGTGTACTATCCAGGATTTGCTCCAGGGCCTGGGAGGCCTCGATGTTCTGGGGCCTGCCTGTGGCTTGCTTGGACTTCCTGGTTTGACTATTTAAGGCTTTGAAGAAGAGGAGGTGGGAGGGGCCTAAGGCCACTCCGCCCCCAAAAAAGAAAACAAAAGAAGGGTAGTCCAATAACAAAAACCAAGAGACTATAACAAAAACAAAAGACAATGGTTCTCAGGCACCCCCTAAAGAAGGTGCCGGAGACAAAAACAAACAATAAGGGAGGGAAGGGGGAGCCTTAACAAAAAGAAGCCACAGGACTATGAAAGACAGGGAAAAGGAGGCGGGAGCAGCCAAGGTTACTCCGCCCCCAGAAAAAAAAGAAACACAAAAGGAAGGGGGATCAACAAAAACAAATAAAGGGAAAAACAACAGTTGCCTGAGATTAATATGAATGAACTATGAAGACAGGGAGAGGAGGCAGGAGCAGCCTAGGCCACTCCGCCCCCAGACAAAAGAAAACAAAAGAAACACAAAAGGAAGGGGAGTCAACAAAATAAGGGGAGCAAAAAAAAACAGTTCTCAGGCGCTCCCTAAAGAGGGCGCCTGAGACTAATATGAATGAACAGTTTTAGACAGGGAGAGGAGGCAGGAGCAGCCAAGGCCACTCCGCCCCCAGAAAAGAAACACAAAAGGAAGGGGAGTCAACAAAACAAATAAGGGGAAAAACCATATTTCTCAGGCGCCCCTTAAAGCGAGCGCCTGAGATTAATATAAATGATATGGGGGGGGGGGGGGGGCGGAAGGAGCCTTAACAAGGGGCCACAGGAGACCCTGTGGCCTAAAAACCAGAAATAACCACCACCACTGCTGGGATTCCCGTCCTACCTGTATCAGGCGTTCCATCACACGGCCACTCACAGGCCCAACTGGCAGGCTGCACTCACTCAATCCAGCAATCCGCTGGGGGGGGGGGGGGGGAACCACAGGGTGGCGTCCAACACCAGTGCCGTTAGCTGGCTTAAGGACTGCCAAACCCTATGTAAGAGAGGGGGGGGGGAGCGGGGCGACAACCTCAAGAGTAAGGGGCCTGCATTTTCCGCCGATAGGGTGGGGGTTGCGGCAGGGAAAGGGGGGGGGTCGCCGACTAAACAGGGGAAGGGAAGGGACTCTATCAGGACCAAAGAGGGGAAGGGGGGGGCAAGGGGCCCCTTCACCCCCATCGCTTTGATCCTTAGCAGGGGGTGAGGGGAGGAAAGGTAAAAAACAAAGGGGAAAGGGACACCCAAAGAGTGCACAAAAATAAAACAGAACTATAACACAAAAAACTCAAATCAAAGGAATTAACTCAAAAAGGGGAGGGAGGGGAGGAGAGCAGTGCACCCCGTCCACTGCCCACCGGTGAGTAAACTCCTCCACCCGCCCGGCAGACAGTGCACAGAAGTGCTCCGCTATCAGCCGGGTGCGCACAGTCGACCGGAAGAGGACCTCGCACCCGAGGGACCGGCCCTCGGCCAACATCTCCTGCCGCGACCGCCAGACTGAGGATCTTGCGGTGGACAGGAGGTAGTTGACCAAGGCGTCCCTCTGGCGTAGAGGTCCCCTCCTCAGTGCGCGCCCATAAATGAGGTGGTGCGGGGTGAAATGTAACCAAAAGCCCAAAAATAAACCTTTCAAAAAGGACAGGAAGGGGGTGAGCCTGGGGCACTGAAGCCCCAGGTGGAAGAGGTCCTCCTCCTGCCCGCAACCGAATGGACAGGAGGGATCCTCCCGGAAAACCCGCGCCTTGAACCGGCCAGTGGCCACGGCCCCGTGCACCAACCTCCAGGAGCGGTCCCCTTCGTAGCTGGGGATCAGTCAGAATAGAACGATCCCCGGCGAGGCCCGCTCCCGTCCCCGCTCCTCGGTGGCAACACCTCCCGCCAGGGAGTGTTGGGGTGAGGGCGAGGCGATGCACGGTATGTAGCACCAGCCAGCCCAGGACCTTCTGGGACATGGTCAGGAAGTCCGCTACGGGCAGTTCCCACAGCTTGCTAAGATTGTGGGTGCAAGGAGGAACGTCAGCTCTGCGAGGGGGCCCGCCATCCTCGGCAAACCTGGGCCCTATAATCAGCGCCGGGGGGGCTGGGGGGTGCAGTCGGGCGGGGAGCCCTGGGCTGCAGCGGGCCCGCCTCGCTCACGACTCTCGCTAGAATACGGAGAGCGTCGGGCACAAACTTGAGAATGTGGCCGACGACTTGAGGCGGGGCATCTAGCATGTCCCCGACCTTGGTCACCTGGGCACCGACCAGGTAGTGTTGCAGGCTGGCGTTCTCCTCCAGCCCCACCAAACCGAGAGCGCGGTTATGCAGGAGGAGCTCCCCCAGGAGTTCACCCGGCCTGCTCTGCAAGCCCCTGGTCAGTCCCAGCAGGATCCAAGCCTTCAGCATCTCTCAGTAGAATCCCGGCAGCTGCGAGAGCCTCTTGGGGGTGAAACTGCTCGGGTCGAGGACCAACAGCTGCCAGTCGTACCACAGGTTGCCAGTCAGGTGCAAAAAATGGGTTGCCAGCGGGCGCCATCGCGGAGCGGGGTCCGCGTACAGGTATCTCTGCAGGGCCTGTAGACGGAAGGTGTGCTCCTGACTTCTCAGGCACACGAGCCCGTGACCGCCCTCTCCCGACAGGAGAGCCAGGACCCCTGCGGAGACCCAGTGCTTCCCGCCGCCCCAAAAGAAGTCCAGCAGTTTCTTCTGAGTATGAGCGAGGAATTCCGGGGGCGTACTCAAGGTGGTGAGGCAGTGGTACAGCATGCTCACCAGCAGCTGATTCACCACCAAGGCCCGACCCCGGAGGGACACTAGACGCAGCAGACCCCTCTACACCCCGAGGTGAGCTTCAAGCTTCTCTCCGAGCTCACTCCAGTTAACGGAGGCAGTGGCATCCGCGACGGACAGGTGGACGCCGAGATACTTAAGGGTCTCCCTGCCCCACGACAGGGCAGGGAGATGGGTGTCCACCCCCTGCAGCCCTACCAAGAGGCCGGAGCTTTTGTCTCAGTTGACCTTGGCGGATGAGGCTGCAGAATAGACCTGCTGACAGTCGCGCACTCTCTGTAGGTCAAGCGGGTCCTGAACCGCCAGGAGCATGTCGTCGGCATAGGCCGAAAGGGTGACACACAACTTGGGCTCTCGCAGCACCAGACCGATGAGTCGCCTGCGCAGAAGACACAGGAATGGCTCGATGGCTAGCGCGTAGAGCTGACCCGAGAGGGGGCACCCCTAATGCAATCCCTGCCCGAACTCCAGAGGCGCCGCCAGGGACCAGTTGACTTTAACCAGACACTGCTCTCGAGTACAAGAGGTGGAGGTACCCCATGAACCCGTGTCCGAAACTGAACGCTTGCAAAGTACCCATGAGATAGTCATGATTTACCCTGTCGAAGGCCTTCTCCTGATCGAGGGACAAAAAGGCCGCCAACAGACCGGACCTACGGGCATGATGAATGAGATCCCAGCCCAAAAAGATGTTATCAAAAATAGTGCGTCCGGGGATCGTGTAGGTCTGGTCGGGGTGAATCACTTCCGTCAGCATGGAAGCCAGCCGCAGGGAGAGCGCCTTGGCCAGAATTTTATAATCCGTGCAGAGCAGGGAGACGGGGCGCCAGTTCTTGAGGCAGCACGGGTCACCCGCCTTAGGAAGGAGGATGAGCACCGCGCGCCTGCAAGAAAGGGGCAGGCATCCCGTCTTGAGGGCTTCATTTAGGACCCGCAGGAGATCGGGCCCTAAGACGTCAAAAAAGAAAGAGACGAACTCGGCGGTGAGCCCGTCGATGCCTGGGGACTTCCCTCTTGGCAACCGGCCCAGAGCTTCGACGAGGTCTCCCAGGCCCAAGGGTAGGTCGAGCCAGGCTCGGCTGACCTCACTCACCGCCGGCAGCCCCTCCCATAGGGTTTGACAAGCGTTCGGATCGATCGGGTCCGGGGAAAAGAGAGCCGCATAGAAATCGCGGACCTCCGCCCTGATCTTACTCGGTTCGTCGAAGGGGGTCCCGTCGGCAGCCAGCAGGCACGCTGCTTTCGGTTACCCCTCCGCCTCTCCAGCCCATAGAAGAAGGGTGTGCCGCGGTCCATCTCCAGCAGGATCTGGACGCGCGACCTCACGTAGGCCCCGCGTCCTCGCCGCTCTTCGAGGTGGCGCAGGGCCAACTTCTTCTCCTCGTACTCGAGGAGCACAGCCGGTTCGCCTCCCGGTCCTCGAGCATCGCCGAGGCGCCCTTCCAACTCCATCACCTCCCCCGAGAGGCGACGGATGGCAAGGCGTTCTTCGGCGTTCATGCCCCTGGCGCGTTCTTGACAGAGAACCCGGAGACGGACCTTGCCCACGTCCCACCACTGAGCGAGAGAAGCAAAGTCCACCTCCCGGCGGCGTCAGTCCACCCAGAACTCCCGCACCGCCGCCACCAACTCGTCGTCCCGAAGGAGCGAGTTGTTGAAGTGCCAGTGGGTCGACCTGGGCTGCGCGGGGCTGAGCACAACCCTCAGGACCACCATGTTATTTATTTATTATTTATTTAAACTCTTTTCTATACCGTCGTTAAGCTAGAAGCCGTCACAACGGTTAACAATAAGGCACTTAAAAATGTAGCTTTATTTTAACATCTAGACAGGTGCCTGTAAGGTGATCCGAGAGGGCGGCCGGCTCCACCGTGCACTCCGTGGCCTGGTGCATCAGCCAACGGGACAGATACCACCGGTCGATGCGGGAGCGACACACATGCTCTCCGACCACCCTTACGAAGGTGAAGCAGGAACAGGCGTCCGGGTGCTGCTCACGCCAGACATCCGCCAAACCGCCGCGTAGGACGACCTCCCGAAGGGCCGTCTGCGCACCGGAGAACTCGCATACACCCACCCCCCGATCGAGCTGGCCGAGGGTGACGTTGAAGTCCCCCCCTGAGCACCGCTTCCTCGTCGGCGTCCAGCGAGTCCAAGAAGTCGGACAACTGGCGAAAGAATACCGTTTGTTCGGCCAAGCCGCAAGGGGCGTACACGTTGACGCAATTCACCGTGCAGCTTCCCTCTAAGCGTAGCCTCACGTGCAGTATCCTGCCCGGCACGACAGCCTCGACGCTCAGCACCTCCGCCTGCGAGACCCTCGAAATCAAGATGGCCACCCCGCCAGCCACTCCCGAGTCGTGACTGAAGGCCATCTCGCCATCCCACTCCACTCGCCAGGACGCTTTGGCGGCCGGAGTGGTATGGGTCTCCTGTAAAAAGGTCACCGAGTACCCACCGCGCTTGAGGGCGAAAAGTACCCAATGCCTGCGGAACCCAGTCTGGCAGCCATTGGTGTTAAAGGTACAGAACGTGAAAGCCATTCTCTGTCAAGAGGGGGCTTCAGGTATCACGCGCACGACCGGCCCCGTCACAGAGCTGGCCGAAGCGCACACGGGCGGTCGTGACAGATGGAGATCTCTCCTCGCCGGGGCGGGGGACGGCCGAGGAGCGGTACAGCCGCCCGCTCCACATCCCCCTCCCCTACTAAGCCATGAGCGCAGACTCACCTCCATCGCGGAAGGGGTCAGAGCTGTCTGCGGGGGAGAGCGGGGATCGAGAGGCCTGCGCGTCCCGTGTCTACGCGCGGCCCTCTTTCCTCGGTCGCTCGCCCACTCACACTCGCCCCTCTCCCCCTCCTCCTCGCATCGTCAGGTCCCCCAGGTCCCGGCCCCGGAGGAGACCGGGACCTGTTCCCGCGAACTTCAGAACGAGCCCTCCGGGAACGAGAGCTCTTCCGGCGGTTCCTCCGGGAGGAGGATGAACGACCGCGCTCACCCTCCCTCCCACCCCCCGCAGGGCGCTGGCCCGCACTGGCGGGTGCCGGGCCACCTGGGGCAGGGAAAGAGGGATAGGGAGGACGAACTAAAGAAAGGAGGGAGGGGATGGAAGAGAGGAGGGGAGTGAGAGGGATAGGGGTAGGAGGAATGGGGGGTCTGGGGAATCGAAAGGGAACTCGACGGAGCGGGCCCAAGGGCGACCCGCTCCGAAGGGGCAGAAGGGGACGGAGGCGGAAGGGAGAGGACTCCCCCTCCTCCAGATCAGAGAGAGGGGGAGAGGAAGGGGAGGGAGGAAGGGGGTGGAGAAGGCCAGACAGTAGCTCCGTCAGCGGCAGGCCGGAGGGCCCCGCGGCCCGGTCGGGACCCCGCCGAGATGGGACCCCTTCCGGAGGTGGAAGCTCGACTGGACCCACCACCTGCGGAGCCGGGGCAGGAAGGGTAGTAGGATGCTGGGCTGCATAGAGAAGCCAGAAGAATGCTGGGCTGCATAGAGAGAGGAATATCGAGTAAGAAAAGGGAAGTGATTATCCCCTTGTACAGGTCCTTGGTGAGGCCTCACCTGGAGTACTGTGTTCAGTTCTGGAGACCGTATCTACAAAGAGACAAGGACAAGATGGAAGCGGTACAGAGAAGGGCGACCAGGAAGGTGGAGGGTCTTCATCGGATGACATACGAGGAGAGATTGAACAATCTAAATATGTACTCCCTGGAGGAAAGGAGGAGCAGGGGTAATATGATTCAGACTTTCAGATACTTGAAAAACTTTAATGATCCAAAGACAACGACAAACCTTTTCCGTCAGAAAAAAAATCAGCAGAACCAGAGGTCACGAGTTGAGGCTCCAGGGAGGAAGACTAAGAACCAATGTCAGGAAGTATTTCTTCACGGAAAGGGTGGTGGATGCCTGGAATGCCCTTCCGGAGGAAGTGGTGAAGTCTAAAACTGTGAACGACTTCAAAGGGGCGTAGGATTAACACTGTGGATCCATCAAGTCTAGAGGGCGTGAATAAAGAGGAGGCAGCAAAACACTGCACGGAGCGGCAGTAGACACAGAGGCATTCAAACACTGCACGGAGCGGCAGTAGCCACAGAGGCATTCACGGAGCAGGATGCCAGTGGCCAGTAGTTGGTGTTCCACCTTCACGGAGCGGAAGGATGGAGGGCTGCTATCTCCAAAAAACAAAAAACAAACAAAACAAACAAAAAAATAAAAACAAGGGTGGGTAAGAGTATGGTGTAAGGGTGTGGCCTGCTTATTACAGCGGTTGCTACCCCTAATTGAGCTGGACGTTCACTTGGATGCAGATACGGCGCTGCTCTCTAAATTGGTGGTGGGGTGGAGGGGAATTAGGGCTGGAGGGTACTGGAAGCCAATAGTAACAGGTGGGAGAGAAAAAAGGGGGAAAAATGGATAAAGTGCGTAGCTTGCTGGGCAGACTGGATGGGCCGTTTGGTCTTCTTCTGCCGTCATTTCTATGTTTCTATGTTTCTATGTTAGGAGGGGGTTCAGGGGACAACACCTCCACGGTCCGAGGTTAATCCGCCTCACCCACCGAGCCGTCCCCCTCCGTCCGAATGGGAGGGGGGACCACGATGGAGACATCAGGCTTGGTGGGGGTCGGCGGAGGGGGCTCCCTGGCCGGGGGTGGCAGCGGTGGAGGCTCACCTGCCTCCTGCTGGCCAGGAGGGGGCGGTGGCGGTGGGGGCATTTCGGACATGGGAGGGCAGGCCTCCGGGGATGCAGATGGAACACCTCCCATGGGGGAGGGCGGGGATAATTCTATCTGTCCCTCACCCTCGGATCCCACCTGAAGCCCGCCCGACAGGTCCCCGGTGTTTTCCCCACCATCTGGGGAAACCCTGCTTTCCAGGGCCTCGGGGCTAATCCCCGGGGCCGGCTCTAGCTCCCCGCTCGGAAGACCAGGCCGAGGCTCCGAGGGCCCGTCCCCCTCGCCTATGACCTCCACGGCGATGACAACCGCTTCGTCGACCGGCGATGGACTTGGGAGAGAAGGAGGGGGTACCTCGGGCCCCTCGCGGGCAGGGCGGGGTTCCTCTAAGCTAGCTGGGGGTGACAAGGAGAGGGCCGGCTTCGCGTCCGAGGAGGGGGCGGCCCGAGGATCATCGCCCGGGGCCTCTCCCTGCGTGAGCTTCCTCCGCTTCTTGGTCAATAGAGCAGAGGTGCTGGCGCGCTCCGATTGGGGAGCGGGCAGAGGAGGTGACGGCAACGCCTCCATCTCTTCCAGCACGCCCATGCAGTCCTCACTGACCATGGGGAGAGAAGAGGCCACCTCGTCGTCCATGCGGTTGCCCATCTCCACGAAACAGGCGGGAGATGGGGGAGGCGCGGAGTCGGAGGTGGGGGCCGGCCCTAAGTCCCTATCTACGGGGCCTGTCCCCCTCACCTCATCCTCTCCCTGATCTAGTACAATAATGGGGGCCTCGGCGCTCCCCTTGACAGGTGGCTCCGGGATGACAGTATCGGTGGGCCGTGGCCCAGGGGCGACCGCGGAAGGGGCTGTGGAATCGGTGAACCCTTGCTGGCCATCAGATGGTATTGTTAGACCCCCTCCTGCAGGTGCAGCCGCCCTCTCGGCCCTGGCGTGGGCCCTCTCCCTCTTGCACCACTGCCTGGAGGAGAGTGGCGCAGTCACGGGGAGAAGGGCCTCGGGGTCAGGCCCGTCAGGTCGTGGCTGGTCCGCGGCTGGTCTGCGATGGGGAGTGCGGCGGCAGCGGCCGGCTGAGGGGGTGCGGCGATGGTGATGATGGATCCCGCGGTGGCGGTGGAGCCCTGTTGGTCCTGGATGGGGGGGCAGACGCAGGCGTCGTGGTTCCGCTCCGGGTGGACGTCCTCGAGGGAGCCGTGGCTTCGGCCCTAAGAGGGGTGGCAGTGCCAGGGGGTGCGTCGGTGGGAGAGGTGGCCGGGGCACTCCTGTAGAGAATGCCCCAGCCCGCAGCAATGCTGGCACAGAGACCCCTCCGCCGACCAATAGATTTTAAAAGGCACCCCCTGGAAGGTGACGTAATGCCACCCCTCGGTCTGCGCCCCCTCCGCCGGCAGACATATCCACGCCTGCCGACGGTAGGAGGACACGTGCCGCAGCTCCCGCTCCCGGTGGCCCGCCGGGTTGGCCGTGATGGGGGTGGTGAAGGCCCCCAGGCCACCGAAATGGAGCCGGAGGAGGGCGTCCGGGATGTGAGGCGGGACGTTGGAGAAGACCACCCACGTCCCTTGCCCCACGATGGGCTCCACCGCGTGATACACCCCCTCGACGACCAGTCCCTCTACCATGGCTTTGTGCACCGAGGCGAGGGACCGGACGAACAGCACAACCTTCCTGTGCATTCTCCCCGCCGCCACAACCTCCATGGGCCCGACCAACTTGGCCAAGGCAGCCGAAAAACGGAGGGGGTCGGAGGTGGCCAGCAGTTGGCAGCACAGGCTGTGCCGCAGGGTGAGGCCGGAGGAGCCCGCCGCCGAGGAATAAAGATCCATCGGCGCGGCGGGCCGCCCTCCGGCGTTCGATCCCTTCGCCGCCGCAGCGGCGTAGCTGGCCTGCGCTGCGACGGGACAGGGAGGAGGAGTGGCGGGTGGAGGCGTCGCGGGGCCCCCAGAGGTCGCCGAGGTCGAGGCGATGGCCGTGGCAGAGGGACCGCCGATGTTAACGGCCGTGGTAGTGGGGGGAAGGGGAAGAGGTGCCGCGAGAGGGGAGGCGGACACGGCGGTCAAGGCGGCCGCGATGGCGGCAGTGGCCTTGGCCCACCGTGAGGTGACGCTCGCCACCCTCTGTGGCAGGGGAGGAGAAGGAGGAGGAAGTGAGGGCCCGGCCCACGGGGAGAACGGGTCGCCCCTTGCCCAAGAGAGGAGGGGGGCGATGATGGTCCCGTCCTCCGCCACGAGCTCGCTGATGGGGGTGAAGTGGAAGGGGGTAGGCATGCCCGCCCGGGAGCCGCCGGAAGAGGGGAGGGGCGAAGTGATATGCTTGGCCTTCCTCGCCCTCATACCGGTGGGTTTCGCGCCGGCAGCCGACGCCCGAGGGGGGTTGGGAGGGGGAGGAGCATCAACCTCCAAAGAGGGACGGGGCAGGGGGAGGGAGCGGGAGGCCGCAAGGGCAGGAGGGCCCCTCCTCATCCGCCCGGGGAGGCGACAGCGGGGCAAGGATGCACGCCTCCACCCCCAGGAGACGAGAAGGGGCGGCGGTGATGACCTGCGGGGCGGCCTGTTTTGCAGCCATCACCTGAGGGGGGACGGGAAGGGGCGGAGCACCGACCCCCGAGGAGGGGCGGACGGCCGCGGGGGCAGGAGGGTTCCCCACTTCCGCCTGGGAAGGCGAAAATGGGGCCAGCACACTTGCCGCCACCCCCAAGAGACAAGAGGGGGGCGGGGATGGCGAGCTAAGGCGCACCCTCCTGCGGTGCCGCCGCCTGAAAGGGGTCGGGGGGGGGGAGGAGCACCGACCCCTACGGAGGGGTGGGACGAGGGGAGGAAGTGGGCAGCTGCGGGAGCAGGCTGGTTCCCCACTTCCGCCTGGGAGGGTGAGAAAGGAGCGAGCACGCTCTCTGCCACTCCCAGGAGGCGAGAGGGGGCAGCGGAAGCAGGAGGGGCATTTTGTGGAGCAGCAGAGGCCATGATGGAAACAAAGAGGGACAACAAAACCAAAAAGGAAAAAGACAAAGGTAGGTAACAAGAAAAAAAGACACCAAACAACAAGGAAAAAGGGGAGGTGGGGGGGGGGGGGAACAGAACCTAACCAAAGGGTAGGAAAGGGAAGGGGGGCAAAATCAAAATAAACACCAAGGGCCCTAAAACCTTGGGCCCTAGGGGGGGGGAATAAAGAAAAAGGGAGTTAAGGCAAATGGAGACTAAAAGAAAAAGGGGGAAAAAACTAAAAGAAAAACTAATGGCCTTAGGGGGTGTAAAACTCAGGCCTAAGGGAGGGGGGTGGGGGGTCAGCCCAAAAATAAAAGTAGCTGACAGTGGGGGGGGGGGGGGGGGGGGGGGGGGGTAATGAAAAACCAAACTAAAAGAAAAAACTAAGGAGGGTTAGGAGCTGGCAGGTGGGAAGGGAGGGGCTGGTAGCTGCAGGCAGCTGCAGACAGCTGATTGCAATTAAGCAATCAAGCTAGCTGCCTGCAGCAAGGGAAGAACAAAAGGAAGTCAAACAAACAGGCAACCAAACAAGCAACCCAAAGAACTAAAAAGAAAGCAACAGGACAACAAGGACAACCAAAAACACAAGGGGAGAAGACAAAAAGCAATAGAACAACAAAAAACTAAAAGGAGGGATAGCAAACTAAAAGAACAAACAAACAGGTCGATACAGTTATGCCGCGTTAGAAAGAGTACGGCAGTGCCAGGCGCACCCTCATTCCCCGCACGCACAGTTCTCTTCACCTACCGCTCGATACTCTCTTCAAATTGCTTGCAAATGCATGCCGCGTCTGCGAAGCGTTAGGCGAAGGTTAGGCCCGCGCAACCCATTTTACTGTATAGAGCGCCTATACAGTATCCTGGGTGCGCGGGCCTAACGCTTCACGGCCACGCTGGTATCTGTCATTTCAAATGTCATTTCAAATGACATTTGAAATGACAGGTACCAGGAAGTGGACAGTTATGTTCTCCGATGCTCGGCAAACTTTCCCCCAGCCCCCGCTCACCGACTATCGCTTTTCTACCCTGCCGTTTTGCCGCGCGTTTACCCTGCTAACTTACCGCCTACCCTTACCCCAGCGTTAGAGGCAGGGGTAAGGGTAGACGGCAAACTTTCCCCCAGCCCCCGCTCACCTGCCCTGGCCGCGTCCGGTCTCCGGTGCAGCCCCAGTCCTATCCCCCCCTCCCGAAGCAAAAAAAAAAAAAAAACGAAAAAGTAGCAAGAGAGCGAGGGGAGAGACGGGCAATCCTAGGCTCGGGCCTGCTAGTCCCTTCTCCTCTCCTCCCGAAGCAGGGCGCGAAAAGCAGCCTTGCTCCGGGAGGAGGGGGGGCAGTTTAAAGCGACGAAGCGACTTACTTTTGCAGCCCCCCCCTCTGGACATCGGCGACGACCGCGGCTCCAGCCTCCAGCTGTCAGACAGACGCATCGCACGTGGGAAAGCGGCCCCTATGCGTGCAATTGGCTGCTCAAGACGTGACGTCACGATGTTTGGCGTCACGGCATGTGACGTCACGTCTTGAGCAGCCAATTGCACGCATAGGGGCTGCTTTCCCACGTGCGATGGTTCTGTCTGACAGCTGGAGGCTGGAGGCAGGAGCCGCGGTCATCGCCGATGTCCGGATGGGGGGGCTGCAAAAGTAAGTCACTTCGTCGCTTTAAACTGCCCCCCCCCCCCCTCCTCCCAGAGCAAGGCTGCTTTTCGCGCCCTGCTTCGGGAGGAGAGGAGAATGGACTAGCAGGCCCGAGCCTAGGATTGCCCGGTTGTCGTCGCTGATGTCCGGAGGGGGGGTGGGGGCTGCAAAAGCAAGTCGCTTCGTCGCTTTAAACTGCCCCCCCCCTCCTCCCGGAGCAAGGCTGCTATTCGCGCCCTGCTTCGGGAGGAGAGAACAAGGGACTGCAGGCCCGAGCGTAGGATTGCCCGTCTTTCCCCTCGCTCTCTTGCTACTTTTTTTTCGGGGGGTTTTTTTGCTTCGGGAGGAGGGGACAGGACTGGGGCTGCACCGGAGACCGGACGCGGCCAGGGCAGGTGAGCGGGGGCTGGGGGAAAGTTTGCCGTCTACCCTTACCCCTGCCTCTAATGCTGGGGTAAGGGTAGGTGGTAAGTTAGCAGGGTAAACGCGCGGCAAAACGGCAGGGTAAAAAAGCGATAGTCGGGGCGCGCGTTACTGTATGGGAGGGAATAGCTAATTTGCTCATTTACATTTAATATACATGCCGCGGGCGGAAGGGGTCACCCGGGGATTTTAAGAGGCGGTAGGGATGAGTTAAAGGGAATAGTGTATCGCGGGAAGGGCTAACGCAGCCGGAAAGTGAATAGAAGGCGAGTTAGGAGCAGGGTAACCGCGGCCCCACTTTACTGTATCGATCTGAACGGAAGGTTGGGAGTTGGTAAGAGGGAAGGGTGGGGCAGGTAGCTGCAGGCAGCTGCAGACAGCTGATTGTAATTAAGCAATCAAGCTAGCTGCCTGCAGCAAGGGAAGAACAAAAGGAAGGCAAACAAACCAACAAACAAACACCAAACAAACAAGCAAGCCAAAGAACAAAAAGGAAAACAGGACAACAAGGACAACAAAGACTAAAGGGAGAAGACAACAAACAAGGCCAAGTAAGTGAAAGAAACAAAAATTAATAAAATAAGAGGAAAGGGGAGGGGGAGGATGGAAGGAGCCCCAGGAGAGAGGCTCCAACCGCCTCTTCCCTCCTTACCTCCTGGTCTGGGACCGCACGCTCGCCTGCAGTGCCTGTAGCCCCTGTGGTGCTGGCCACAGGGGGGACAGGTGGACGACCTCCCGATGTTTGGGGGAGCAGCACCTGGGGAAAAAACAAGAAATAAGGGGGGGGGGGGGAAGGTGAATAAGCAAATAAACAGGGAGGGGAAGGATGAACTAACCTAAAAGACAAGAAGACAAAAGGAGAGGGGATGTGCTGCAGCACTTGTGTGTGTGTGGAGGGAAGGGAAGGGAGGGAAGGCAGGTGCTGGCCCTAGGTCTTGTTAGTGGCCCTGCAGGCCTGATGATGGCTTTCCCAGAGGAGGGCTGGTGGAGGTCCTGCAGGAATGGAACTCTGCCTGACAAGATGGTTAGAAGCCTAGGGAGACAGGCAGGAAACAGCAGCAGCAGCAGTAGTAGCAGTCCAGGAGGAGGTATTCCACACTCTTGGGGCCTGCCTGAGGCTTGCTTGGCTCTGCTTGGACTTCCTGGTTTGAGCCACGCCCTCTCCCTAGGGACCGGCCTGCAGCACGCTTCCTCAGTTATAGGGCCAGTGAGGGGCGGTCCATGTGTACTCCTCCCAGGGAGTTGCCCGCATACAGCAGTATAAAGAACTTTCACTCCAGATCCTCTTTGCCTTGCAACAGGGTTCCTTGTGGTTCTCAGTTGCTCCGAGCCCCGGAGCGTGCTTGCCCAAGCAACTCCGTTCCTGCCTGAGACTCGCTGCGCTCTGGCTCTCGAGTGTTGCCTCTGTTCCTGCTTGCTTCCAGTAACCTGTCTTGCTTCAGCTCCAGTCCGGAGTAACCTGTCTTGCTTCGGCTCCAGTCCGGTTCCAGTAACCTGTCTCGCTTCAGTTCCAGTATCTACCCTGCGTTGGATCCAGACTCCGATCACCCAGCGGCTGGGTTCCTAAGGGCTCCTCCCGGGGGAGTACCGGCTTCCAGGGTGAAGCTCGTCGACACCTCCTGCATGGTATCTGCCTCCTGGCCTGTCCCTAGAAGAGACTATAGTCCATCTTCCTCCAGTCTCCCGCAGGCCGGCCCAAGGGTCCACTAAAACACCTTCCGCACAACAACTCTGACATGCCTTGACATGTTTTTATGAGTCTCAACAAATATTTTATGCATTCGATTCACTTTATATAATATTATTTTGAGCATTTTGTTGGATTCAAACTTGTCTTACACTACCACATAGTAAATGCTGTAGAAATGTATTTTTTTATGGATGTGAATTCACTGACTTTATTAGGGCCATGATGATAGATCAATACAGTAGCTCCTGGTTGGTAGGGAAGGAATACCAGTCATCATGCAACAGTGACACCTCGTGGCTGGATTTAGGGTCCATCAGTGCAAGGTTCCTGAAAGAGTCCTGGTGCATGATACCTAAACGAATATGACTGAGCTAGATGAACTGACTCTCAGAGAATGAATCCAATTTCTGGAAGCTAGAGTAGCAGACCTGGAGGAGCTAAAGCAGATAGACAGGTACATTGATGAGACCTACAGGGACATAGCAGCCAAGTCCCAAATCCAGTCTGGCAGCCCCAGTGCTGCCTTGGATCAGAATGGTCTCCCGGTTTGAGAGCATCACGCTAGTGTAGCAGGAAGTGATCCTGTAGTGAGGACCTGCTCTCCAAGTGATGCATTTCCTCTCACACCGAGGATGTGTCTCCCAGGGCTACTGCTGTCATAGTTGGCGATTCAGTTATTACAAATGTAGATAGCTGGGTGGCTGGTGGATGTGAAGACCGTCTGGTAACTTGCCTGCCTGGTGTGAAGGTGGCAGACCTCATGCGTCACCTAGATAGGATTTTAGATAGTGCTGGGGAGGAGATGCCAGTCATGGTACATGTGGGCACCAATGACATAGGAAAATGTGGGAGGGAGGTCCTGAAAGCCAAATTTAGGATTTTAGGTAAAAAGCTGAAATCAAGAACCACCAGGGTGGCTTTCTCTGAAATGCTCCCTGTTCCATGTGCAGGTCCCCAGAGGCAGGCAGAGCTCCAGAGTCTCAATGCGTGGATGAGACAATGGTGCAGGGAAGAGGGATTCAGTTTTGAAAGGAATTGGACAACCTTTTGGGGAAGGGGATACTTTTCTGAAAGAATGGGCTCCACCTTAACCAGAGTGGAACTAGGCTGCTGGTGCAATCTTTTAAAAAGGAGATAGAGCAGCTTTTAAACTAGAACAAGGGGGAAAGCTGACAGTCACTCAGCAGTGCATGGTTCGGAGGAAGGTATCTTTGAAGGATAGTAATGATACAGGAGAGTTAGGGCATCCCAACAGAGAGGTTCCAATAAAAGCAAAAGTAGTCCATGTTCCTATAAGGAAAGAATCACCTGAGCTAAAAGATTCCAAAAAGCAGGTTGTTAATACAAACAAAAACACACTTTGAAATGTCTGTATGCCAATGCCAGAAGTCTAAGAAGTAAGATGGGAGAGTTAGAATGTATAGCAGTGAATGATGAGATAAACATAATTGGCATCTCAGAGACCTGGTCAAAGGTGGATAACTAATGGGACAGTGTTATATCAGAGTACAAATTATATCGCAATGATAGGGAGGATCAACTTGGTGGGGGTATGGTGCTTTATGTCCGGGAGTGCATAGCGTCCAACAGGATAAAATACCAGAGACTAAGGGCTGGATTTTAAAAGCTCTACGCGCAAAAATCACCTTACACTTGCACCGGGCTTATTTTATAAAGGCCCGGTGATGCACGTAAAGCCCCGGGATGCATCTAAGTCCCGGGACTTTACTAAAGGGGCGGTCCGGGGTGGGGCAAGGCCATTTGCCGCTGTGTCAGAGGATCACGTGCCGGCAGGCTGCTAGTGCGTGCAACCTGCGTCTAACAAAAGGTTAGATAAGAAATTGGGGAGGGTTAGAGTAGGGCTAGGGGGGGAAAGGTTAGGGGAAGGAGTGGGAAGGTTAGTTAAGGGGGGAGGGAACAGGGGAAGCCCGCGGATGTCGGCGCTCGAAGGTAGCGCACACACATGTACGCCCGCGCACAGGTCT